>NC_140003.1:49867587-49927587 GCF_964263955.1 Coregonus lavaretus
GAGAGAGAGAGAGAGAGAGAGAGAGATGACTCAAGTAGCAAAGTAAACTATATAAATGGACGTTACAGGGTATCCCATTTAACAAACCAAACATTCAAATACCGTTATAGATAGTAAAGTAAAAACCCAAACTGGTCCGTGCATCAATACTGGTATATAGTAAAATACGGTATATCGCCCAGCCCTAAGGGATATCGCCCAGCCCTAAGGTATATCGCCCAGCCCTAAGGTATATCGCCCAGCCCTAAGGTATATCGCCCAGCCCTAAGGTATATCGCCCAGCCCTAAGGTATATCGCCCATCCCTAAGGTATATCGCCCAGCCCTAAGGTATATCGCCCAGCCCTAAGGTATATCGCCCAGCCCTAAGGTATATCGCCCAGCCCTAAGGTATATCGCCCAGCCCTAAGGTATATCGCCCAGCCCTAAGGTATATCGCCCAGCCCTAAGGTATATCGCCCAGCCCTAAGGTATATCGCCCAGCCCTAAGGGATATCGCCCAGCCCTAAGGGATATCGCCCAGCCCTAAGGTATATCGCCCAGCCCTAAGGGATATCGCCCATCCCTAAGGTATATCGCCCAGCCCTAAGGTATATCGCCCAGCCCTAAGGTATATCGCCCAGCCCTAAGGGATATCGCCCAGCCCTAAGGTATATCGCCCAGCCCTAAGGTACCCCACCTTTTAAAAGAGGATTGATTTCATTATATACTCAGGTCCTTATGACAATACCCTCTTGGGGACATAGGGGCACAGACCTGTTCTAACCCTGACCCCTAACCCCTGACCTATACATACTGGAGAACGGAGCCGTCCAGCCCTGTTCTAAACCTGACCCCTGAACCCTGACCTATACATACTGGAGAACGGAGCCATCCAGCCCTGTTCTAACCCTGACCCCTAACCCCTGACCTATACATACTGGAGAACGGAGCCGTCCAGCCCTGTTCTAAACCTGACCCCTGAACCCTGACCTATACATACTGGAGAACGGAGCCGTCCAGCCCTGTTCTAAACCTGACCCCTGAACCCTGACCTATACATACTGGAGAACGGAGCCGTCCAGCCCTGTTCTAACCCTGACCCCTAACCCCTGACCTATACATACTGGAGAACGGAGCCGTCCAGCCCTGTTCTAAACCTGACCCCTGACCCCTGACCTATACATACTGGAGAACGGAGCCGTCCAGCCCTGTTCAGCTCCCTCCACAGATTTTCTATAGGATTAAGGTCTGGAGACTGGCTAGGCCACTCCAGGACCTTAATGTGCTTCTTCTTGAGCCACTCCTTTGTTGCCTTGGCCGTGTGTTTTGGGTCATTGTCATGCTGGAATACCCATCCACGACCCATTTTCAATGCCCTGGCTGAGGGAAGGAGGTTCTCACCCAAGATTTGACGGTACATGGCCCCATCCATCTTCCCTTTGATGCAGTGAAGTTGTCCTGTCCCCTTAGCAGAAAAACACCCCCAAAGCATAATGTTTCCACCTCCATGTTTGATGGTGGGGATGGTGTTCTTGGGGTCATAGGCAGCATTCCTCCTCCTCCAAACACGGCGAGTTGAGTTGATGCCAAAGAGCTCGATTTTGGTCTCATCTGACCACAACACTCTTACCCAGTTCTCCTCTGAATCATTCAGATGTTCATTGGCAAACTTCCGACTGCCCTGTATATGCGCTTTCTTGAGCAGGGGGACCTTGCGGGCACTGCAGGATTTCAGTCCTTCACGGTGTAGTGTGTTACCAATTGTTTTCTTGGTGACTATGGTCCCAGCTGCCTTGAGATCATTGACAAGATCCTCCCGTGTAGTTCTGGGCTGATTCCTCACCATTCTCATGATCATTGCAACTCCAACGAGGTGAGATCTTGCATGGAGCCCCAGGCCGAGGGAGATTGACAGTTCTATTGTGTTTCTTCCATTTGCGAATAATCGCTCCAACTTTTGTCACCTTCTCACCAAGCTGCTTGGCGATGATCTTGTAGCCCATTCCAACCTTGTGTAGGTCTACAATCTTGTCCCTGACATCCTTGGAGAGCTCTTTGGTCTTGGCCATGGTGGAGAGTTTGGAATCTGATTGATTGGATTGCTTCTGTGGACAGGTGTCTTTTATACAGGTAACAAGCTGAGATTAGGAGCACTCCCTTTAAGAGTAAACCTACCATTAAAATTATAGACTGATCATTTCTTTGTCAGTGGGCAAACATACAAAATCAGCAGGGGATCAAATATTTTTTTCCCCCACTGTAACATTCAAATGATTGATGAAGCCATAGAAGGACTTATTGGTTTGTGCTTTGAACATAGGGAGTCAGATTATTGTTTTGTTGTGTTTTCCTGCTATTTACCATCTGAACAGTCTACATGGGGTAGAGATGCATCCTCCTTCTATAGTCAAGTATCCCTATATACAGAAGCAGATGCTATTTACATATGTGGGGATCTTAACAGTCCAATTGGGAGGTTAGATGACTGTATAGATGATATTCATGATATTCCATCGCGTGTTGCTTTGGATGACTTTGTTCATCATCATGGGGAAACATTATTAGAATTCCTTCGGGACTCTAAAATATGTATACTTATTGGAAAGATATTCCCCTTAAGCGATAACTTTACATCCATATCTGTTAAAGGAAAAGCTGTGGTGGGCTATATAGTTACCCCACATGACTGTCTAGAAACATGTTTGGAATTGAAGGTGTTACCCCTCTACACAGATGGTTGGAGAATGTGGATGTTTTTGACTTAATTGGAGAAGAAACTTCTAGATCATTCTCTTTTGTTCATTATATTTTCTGTTGGCCACAAAACTTTCTCAACCAGGTTTTACTGTGCATCACTCAGGGCAAAACATACATACCCTGCATAGGCCTACATGTAAGAAAATAAATGTGCCAAAGGCCTTTCTATGTTCTGAAATGGCATGTAGAGCTCTGGTGGAACTCATCGAAACTCTGCAAAGATGCCAAGAAACAACATTTGATTTAGATATGTGGTATGAAACATGTTGTGATATTATATATTCTGAAATGGGAAAACATTATGTGAATAAAGAATACATCCCCAAGTCCAGGAAAGTTTACAAGCCGAACGAGCCTTATTGGAATGATGAGTTACGGGATCTATGGTCTGTAATGTACAAGGCTGAGTACTTATTTTTTACAGTGTAAAGATGGGAACACAAGAGAACATTTTAGGAAGGATTTAAGAAGAAACAGCATTTGTTTGATAAAAGACTGCGCCTATTCAAACAGAGATATCAGAGAGGGCAGTTATTACACCTCGAGGAGATACAGACAAGAAATCCTCAACAGTTTTGGAGCCAAATAAACAAGTTAGGACCAAAACGACATTAAGAAAATTCCAATGGAAATCAGGGAAGAGCATGGGGGGGGGGGGCTGATCTCTGACATTACACAGGTACTCAAGGAGTTGGAGAAGGAAGAGCAGGGGGGGGGGGGGCTGATCTCTGACATTACACAGGTACTCAGGAGTTGGAGAAGGAAGAGCAGGGGGGGGGGGCTGATCTCTGACATTACACAGGTACTCAGGAGTTGGAGAAGGAAGAGCAGGGGGGGCTGATCTCTGACATTACACAGGTACTCAGGAGTTGGAGAAGGAAGAGCAGGGGGGGGGGGGCTGATCTCTGACATTACACAGGTACTTAAGGAGTTGGTGAAGGAAGAGCAGGGGGGGGGGGGCTGATCTCTGACATTACACAGGTACTCAAGGAGTTGGAGAAGGAAGAGCAGGGGGGGGGGGGCTGATCTCTGACATTACACAGGTACTCAGGAGTTGGAGAAGGGGTTTGCTAGTTTGTTCTCAGGCAACGAAAATGTGTCATATTTTGAGGAATAATTTTATAAAGACAGATGTTCCCTGAGAACTAAACAGGAAAATACAGTGTTAGAACCCTCTTATATATACAGTGGGGAAAAAAAGTATTTAGTCAGCCACCAATTGTGCAAGTTCTCCCACTTAAAAAGATGAGAGAGGCCTGTAATTTTCATCATAGGTACACGTCAACTATGACAGACAAATTGAGAAAATTATTTCCAGAAAATCACATTGTAGGATTTTTAATGAATTTATTTGCAAATTATGGTGGAAAATAAGTATTTGGTCACCTACAAACAAGCAAGATTTCTGGCTCTCACAGACCTGTAACTTCTTCTTTAAGAGGCTCCTCTGTCCTCCACTCGTTACCTGTATTAATGGCACCTGTTTGAACTTGTTATCAGTATAAAAGACACCTGTCCACAACCTCAAACAGTCACACTCCAAACTCCACTATGGCCAAGACCAAAGAGCTGTCAAAGGACACCAGAAACAAAATTGTAGACCTGCACCAGGCTGGGAAGACTGAATCTGCAATAGGTAAGCAGCTTGGTTTGAAGAAATCAACTGTGGGAGCAATTACTAGGAAATGGAAGACATACAAGACCACTGATAATCTCCCTCGATCTGGGGCTCCACGCAATATCTCACCCCGTGGGGTCAAAATGATCACAAGAACGGTGAGCAAAAATCCCAGAACCACACAGGGGGACCTAGTGAATGACCTGCAGAGAGCTGGGACCAAAGTAACAAAGCCTACCATCAGTAAAACACTACGCCGCCATGGACTCAAATCCTGCAGTGCCAGACGTGTCCCCCTGCTTAAGCCAGTACATGTCCAGGCCCGTCTGAAGTTTGCTAGAGTGCATTTGGATGATCCACAAGAGGATTGGGAGAATGTCATATGGTCAGATGAAACCAAAATATAACTTTTTGGTAAAAACTCAACTCGTCGTGTTTGGAGGACAAAGAATGCTGAGTTGCATCCAAAGAACACCATACCTACTGTGAAGCATGGGGGTGGAAACATCATGCTTTGGGGCTGATTTTCTGCAAAGGGACCAGGATGACTGATCCGTGTAAAGGAAAGAATGAATGGGGCCATGTATCGTGAGATTTTGAGTGAAAACCTCCTTCCATCAGCAAGGGCATTGAAGATGAAACGTGGCTGGGTCTTTCAGCATGACAATGATCCCAAACACACTGCCCGGGCAACGAAGGAGTGGCTTCGTAAGAAGCATTTCAAGGTCCTGGAGTGGCCTAGCCAGTCTCCAGATCTCAACCCCATAGAAAATCTTTGGAGGGAGTTGAAAGTCTGTGTTGCCCAGCAACAGCCCCAAAACATCACTGCTCTAGAGAAGATCTGCATGGAGGAATGGGCCAAAATACCAGCAACAGTGTGTGAAAACCTTGTGAAGACTTACAGAAAACGTTTGACCTGTGTCATTGCCAACAAAGGGTATATAACAAAATATTGAGAAACTTTTGTTATTGACCAAATACTTATTTTCCACCATAATTTGCAAATAAATTCATTAAAAATCCTACAATGTGATTTTCTGGATTTTTTTTTTAGTTGACGTGTACCTATGATGAAAATTACAGGCCTCTCTCATCTTTTTAAGTGGGATAACTTGCACAATTGGTGGCTGACTAAATACCCTGGTATTATGTGGCTGAGGAGACAGACCACCAGATATACCCTGGCATTATGTGGCTGAGGAGACAGACCACCAGATATACCCTGGCATTATGTGGCTGAGGAGACAGACCACCAGATATACCCTGGCATTATGTGGCTGAGGAGACAGACCACCAGATATACCCTGGCATTATGTGGCTGAGGAGACAGACCACCAGATATACCCTGGTATTATGTGGCTGAGCCATGAGGAGACAGACCACCAGATATACCCTGGCATTATGTGGCTGAGGAGACAGACCACCAGATATACCCTGGCATTATGTAGCTGAGGAGACAGACCACCAGATATACCCTGGCATTATGTGGCTGAGGAAACAGACCACCAGATATACCCTGGCATTATGTGGCTGAGGAGACAGACCACCAGATATACCCTGGCATTATGTAGCTGAGGAGACAGACCACCAGATATACCCTGGCATTATGTAGCTGAGGAGACAGACCACCAGATATACCCTGGCATTATGTGGCTGAGGAGACAGACCACCAGATATACCCTGGCATTATGTGGCTGAGGAGACAGACCACCAGATATACCCTGGCATTATGTGGCTGAGGAGACAGACCACCAGATATACCCTGGCATTATGTAGCTGAGGAGACAGACCACCAGATATACCCTGGCATTATGTGGCTGAGCCATGAGGAGAAACTGAAATGTTTTTTTGTCCACTGTGTATTTCCGTTTGCGAAATATTTAGATAAATCCTGGAATAAAAGAAAAAGGACTACCTATAATTAAATTATACAAATATTTAGCTTCTATGTGGTAAATGGTACGTGTGTATATAGATTGTGTAGAGGCTGTGTGTATATAGATTGTGTAGAGGCTGTGTGTATATAGATTGTGTAGAGGCTGTGTGTATATAGATTGTGTAGAGGCTGTGTGTATATAGATTGTGTAGAGGCTGTGTATATATAGATTGTGTAGAGGCTGTGTGTATATAGATTGTGTAGAGGCTTGTCTCCCATTAATCTCCTCTTTGTGTCAGACTGGGTCCAAATGCCTTCTGTTTCAGAGGTTCTGATTTCATTTTCTGGATTCTTTTATCTGAAGTCGGAAGTTTAGGTTGGAGTCATTAAAACTTGTTTTTCAACCACTCCACAAATGTCTTGTTAACAAACTATAGTTTTGACTCCGACCTAAGTGTATGTAAACTTCCGACTTCAACTGTACATAACATATACAGATAAATATCAATTATCAGGGAACCTACCAGGTACAACCCTAAATCCGTAAACATGGGTACCCTCATAGATATCATCCTGACTAATTTACCCTCTAAATACACCTCCGCTGTCTTCAACCAGGATCTCAGCGATCACTGCCTCATTGCCTGCGTCCGTAATGGGTTCGCGGTCAAACGACCACCCCTCATCACTGTCAAACGCTCCCTAAAACACTTCAGTGAGCAGGCCTTCCTAATTGACCTGGCCCGGGTATCCTGGATGGATATTAACCACGAGAATTTTGTTATCTCAATGGTTGCAATAATTTGAAGTTAGTGCTTTGAATAATTCCCAGAGGGTGTAAGGCTCTGGTTTAATAATGAATTAAACGAAGTCCCGTTCTGCAATAGGTCAGTCTTTTTATTCATGAGATCTCTGGCGCTAAAAACACACACAGGCTTTATATATGCGTCCACACAAAGGAACTTTGCTCCGCCCACCTTTAGGCGGCCTGACTTCCCACAGTATAGATTATTATAGAGTTTAAGTTCGACAGTTTCTAGGTCTCCTTTCTCCTGGAATGTTTGTCTCAGCAGTTTCTACCCCCCCTTCTCTGTTAGTGGGTTTATGGTCTTATAACTCTCTAACACAGTTAAACAGTATCGGGGTGGAACACTTTTAGTCATTACTCTAAACATACAAAAAACCTCTATCATTCCGTCAGTAGAGGATGCCTGGTTGTTCTTTAAAAGTGCTTTCCTCTCCATCTTAAATAAACATGCCCCATTCAAAAAATTCAGAACTAAGAACAGATATAGCCCCTGGTTCTCCTCAGACTTGACTGCCCTTGACCAGCACAAAAACATCCTGTGGCGTACTGCATTAGCATCGAATAGCCCCCGCGATATGCAACTTTTCAGGGAAGTCAGGAACCAATATACACAATCAGTTAGGAAAGCAAAGGCTAGCTTTTTCAAACAGAAATGTGCATCCTGTAGCACTAACTCCAAAAAGTTTTGGGACACTGTAAAGTCCATGGAGAATAAGAGCACCTCCTCTCAGCTGCCCACTGCACTGAGGCTAGGAAACACTGTCACCACCGATAAATCTACAATAATCGAGTATTTCAATAAGCATTTTGCTACGGCTGGCCGTGCTTTCCACCTGGCTACCCCTACCCCAGCCATCAGCTCTGCCCCCCCGCTGCAACTTGCCCATGCCCCCCCCGCTACTCCTTCACCCAAATTAAGATAGCTAATGTTCTGAAAGAGCTGCAAAATCTGGACCCCTACAAATCAGCTGGGCTAGACAATCTGGACCCTTTCTTTCTAAAATTAGCCGCCGAAATTGTAGCAACCCCTATTACTAGCCTGTTCAACCTCTCTTTCGTATCATCTGAGATCCCCAGAGATTGGAAAGCTGCCGCGGTCATCCCCCTCTTCAAAGGGGGTGACACTCTAGATCCAAACTGTTACAGACCTATATCCATCCTTTGAAAGTATTTGAAAGCCAAGTTAACAAACAGATCACCGTCCATTTTGAATCCCACCGTACCTTCTCCGCTATGCAATCTGGTTTCCGAGCTGGTCATGGGTGCACTTCAGCCACACTAAAGGTCCTAAACGATATTATAACCGCAATCGATAAAAGACAGTACTGTGCAGCCGTCTTCATCGACCTGGCCAAGGCTTTCGACTCTGTCAATCACCGCATTCTTATTGGCAGACTAAATAGCCTTGGTTTCTCTAATGACTGCCTCGCCTGGTTCACCAACTACTTCTCAGATAGAGTTCAATGTGTCAAATCGGAGGGCCTGTTGTCTGGACCTCTGGCAGTCTCTATGGGGGTGCCACAGGGTTCAATTCTCGGTCCGACTCTATTCTCTGTGTATATCAATGATGCCGCTCTTGCTGCTGGTGACTCTCAGATCCACCTCTACGCAGACAACACCATTTTGTATACATCTGGCCCTTCATTGGACACTGTGTTAACAAACCTCCAAACGAGCTTCAATGCCATACAACACTCCTTCCGTAGCCTCCAACTGCTCTTAAATGCTAATAAAACTAAATGCATGCTCTTCAACCGAACGCTGCTGGCACCCGCCCACCCGACTAGAATCACCACTCTCGACGGGTCTGACCTAGAGTATGTGGACAACTACAAATACCTAGGTGTCTGGTTAGACCGTAAACTCTCCTTCCAGACTCACATTAAGCATCTCCAATCCAAAGTTAAATCTAGAATCAGCTTCCTATTTCGCAACAAAGCCTCCTTCACTCATGCTGCCAAACATGCCCTCATAACACTGACTATCCTACCGATCCTTGACTTCGGCGATGTCATTTACAAAATAGCCTCCAACACTCTACTCAGCAAATTGGATGTAGTCTATCACAGTGCCATCCGTTTTGTCTCCAAAGCCCCATATACTACCCACCATTGTGACCTGTACGCTCTCGTTGGCTAGCCCTCACTACATATTCGTCGCCAAACCCACTGGCTCCAGGTCATCTATAAATCACTGCTAGGCAAATCCCTGCCTTATCTTAGCTCATTGGTCACCATAGCAACACCCACCCGTAGTATGCGCTCCAGCAGGTATATCTCACTGGTCATCCCCAAAGCCAACACCTCCTTTGGCCGCCATTCCTTCCAGTTCTCTGCTGCCAATGACTGGAACGAACTGCAAAAATCTCTGAAGCTGGAGACTCTTATCTCCCTCACTAACTTTAAGCATCAGTTGTCAGAGCAGCTTACCGATCACTGCACCTGTACACAGCCCATCTGTAATTAGCCCACCCAACTACCTCATCCCCATATTGTTATGTATTTTGCTCATTTGCACCCCAGTATCTCTATTTGCACATCATCTTCTGCACATCTATCACTCCAGTGTTAATACTAAATTGTAATTATTTTGCACTATAGCCTATTTATTGCCTTACCTCCATAACTTACTACATTTTCACACACTGTATATAGATTTTCTATTGTGTTATTGACTGTACATTTTTGTTTCTTCCATATGTAACTCTGTGTTGTTGTTGTTTTTATCGCACTGCTTTGCAATAAAACCCATGGTGTTTATCGCAAGTATAAACACCATGGGACCACGCAGCCGTCATACCGCTCAGGAAGGAGACACGTTCTGTCTCCTAGAGATGAACGTACTTTGGTGCGAAAAGTGCAAATCAATCCCAGAACAACAGCAAAGGACCTTGTGAAGATGCTGGAGGAAACAGGTACAAAAATATCTATATCCACAGTAGAACGAGTCCTATATCGACATAACCTGAAAGGCCGCTCAGCAAGGAAGAAGCCACTGCTCCAAAACCGCCATAAAAAAGCCAGACTACGGTTTGCAACTGCACATGACGACAAAGATCGTACTTTTTGGAGAAATGTCCTCTGGTCTGATGAAACAAAAATAGAACTGTTTGGCCATAATGACCATCGTTATGTTTGGAGGAAAAAGGGGGTTCTTGCAAGCCGAAGAACACCATCCCAACCGTGAAGCATGGGGGTGGCAGCATCATGCTGTGGGGGTGCTTTGCTGCAGGAGGGACTGGTGCACTTCACAAAATAGATGGCATCATGAGGAAGGAAAATGATGTGGATATATTGAAGCAACATCTCAAGAGATCAGTCAGGAAGTTAAAGCTTGGTCGCAAATGGATCTTCCAAATGGACAATAACCCCAAGCATACTTCCAAAGTTGTGGCAAAATGGCTTAAGGACAACAAAGTCAAGGTATTGGAGTGGCCATCACAAAGCCCTGACCTCAATCCTATAGTAAATGTGTGGGCAGAACTGAAGAAGTGTGTGCGAGCAAGGAGGCCTACAAACCTGACTCAGTTACACCAGCTCTGTCAGGAGGAATGGACCAAAATTCACCCAACTTATTGTGGGAAGCTTGTGGAAGGCTACCCGAAACGTTTGGCCCAAGTTAAACAATTTAAAGGCAATTCTACCAAATACTAATTGAGTGTATGTAAACTTCTGACCCACTGGGAATGTGATGAAATAAATAAAAGCTGAAATAAATAATTCTCTCTACTATTATTCGGACATTTCACATTCTTAAAATAAAGTGGTGATCCTAACTGACCTAAGACAGGGAATTTTTACTAGGATTACATTTCAGGAATTTTGAAAAACTGAGTTTAAATGTATTTGGCTAAGGTGTATGTAAACTTCCGACTTCAACTATATGTTCAACTGAAGACCCCATCACGATCCTAATCACACAGCACCATGCTACACTTTAATCACACAGCACCATGCTACGCTACGCTTCGCTGATGATTCATCCCTCTGGGGGTCCCACACAACATCCCTCATCCCCCTTCCTCCATGACACACATACTAGGACTAAAACCACCAGTCAGTCACATCCTCCACGCACTGACACAGTCTTTCTGACTGCTTTCACCTCCTGGCCTTTACCCTCTCTGCTCTGTAACCCTGGTTTCCTGCTTCGGAATCACACACTACACAGTTTCGTGAAGCCAGCAGCCATACCTCCCTGTCATGGAGCCTACTCCAGTCCCACAATGCAGTGTATCATGAAGCTAAGACTGGTAGAAGACTTGGTGAGAGGCAACCGGCCAAAGCAAATGCAGTCAAGAGTCATTTGGTTTGATAAGCGTGTACATGTAACTGACCTGTAGCTATCCAATGTAATGAAGATCTTACTGAACTCAGAGAATATCCTGTTGTTGTTGACTACCTGTCAGACAGGATTATTGTACATGACTACAGTATCAGTCAAAAGATTGGACACACCTACTCATTCAAGGGGTTTTCTTAATTTTTTATATTTTCTACATTGTAGAATAATATTGAAGACATCAAAACTATGAAATAACACATATGGAATCATGTAGTAACCCAAAATATATTTTATATTTGAGATTCTTCAAATAGCCACCCTTTGCTTTGATGACAGTTTTGCACACTCTTGGCATTCTCTCAACCAGCTTCACCTGTAATGCTTTTCCAACAGTCTTGAAGGAGTTCCCACATATGCTGAGCACTTGTTGGCTTCTTTTCCTTCACTCTGCGGTCCGACTCATCCCAAACCATCTCAATTGGGTTGAGGTTGGGTGATTGTGGAGGCCAGGTCATCTGATGCAGCACTCCATCACTCTCCTTCTTGGTAAAATAGCCCTTACACAGCCTGGAGGTGTGTTGGGTCATTGTCCTGTTGAAAAACAAATGATAGTCCCACTAAGCCCAAACCAGATGGGATGGCGTATCGCTGCAGAATGCTGTGGTAGCGATGCTGGTTAAGTGTGCCTTGAATTCTAAATAAATCACAGACAGTGTCACCAGCAAAGCACCCCCACACCATCACACCTCCTCCTCCATGCTTTACGGTGGGAACTACACATGCGGAGATAATCTGTTCACCCACACAGCGTCTCACAAAGAGACGGCGGTTGGAACCAAAAATCTCACATTTGGACTCTAGACAAAAGGACACATTTCCACCGGTCTAATGTCCATTGCTCGTGTTTCTTGGCCCAAGCAGGTCTCTTCTTCTTATTGGTGTCCTTTAGTAGTGGTTTCTTTGCAGCAATTCGACTATGAAGGCCTGATTCACACAGTCCCCTCTGAACAGTTGATGTTGAGATGTGTCTGTGACTTGAACTCTGTGAAGCATTTATTTGGGCTGCAATTTCTGAGGCTGGTAACTCTAATGAACTTATCCTCTGCAGCAGAGGTAACTCTGGGTCTTCCTTTCCTGTGGCTGTCCTGCCCCATTGGTCTCCCGAGTGGCGTAGTGGTCTAAGGCACTGCATCGCAGTGCTAGCTGTGCCACTAGAGATCCTGGTTCGAATCCAGGCTCTGCTGTAGCCGGCCGCAACCGGGAGACCAATGGGGCGGCGCACAATTGGCCCAGCGTCGTCCAGGGTAGGGAAGGGAATGGCCGGCAGGGATTAGCTCAGTTGGTAGAGCATGACGTTTGCAACGCCAGGGTTGTGGGTTCGATTCCCACGGGGGGCCAGTATGAAAATAAATAAAAATTATGTATGCACTAACTGTAAGTCGCTCTGGATAAGAGCGTCTGCTAAATGACGTAAATGTAAATGTCATGAGGCCAGTTTCATCATAGTGCTTGATGGTTTTTGCGACTGCACTTGAAGAAACTTTCAAAGTTCTTGAAATGTTCTGCATTGACTGACCTTCATGTCTTAAAGTAATGATGGACTGTCGTTTCTCTTTGCTTATTTGAGCTGTTCTTGCCATAATATGGACTTGGTCTTTTACCAAATAGGGCTATCTTCTGTATACCACCCTTACCTTGTCACAACACAACTGATTGGCTCAAACGCATTAAGAAGGAAAGAAATTCCACAAATTAACTTTTAAGAAGGCACACCTGTTAATTGAAATTCATTCCAGGTGACTACCTAATGAAGTTGGTTGAGAGAATGCCAAGAGTGTGCAAAGCTGTCATCAAGGCAAAGGGTGGCTATTTGAAGAATCTCAAATATAAAATATATTTTGATTTGTTTAACACTTTTTTGGTTACTACATGATTCCATATGTGTTCTTTTATAGTTTTATACTACAATGTAAACAATTGTAAAAATAAAGAAAAACCCTTGAATGAGTAGGTGTGTCCATACTTTTAACTGGTAGTGTAACTCTAACCCAAAGACAGGAATACTGTACATAACTAACTCTAACCCAAAGACAGGAATACTGTACATAACTAACTCTAACCCAAAGACAGGAATACTGTACATAACTAACTCTAACCCAAAGACAGGAATACTGTACATAACTAACTCTAACCCAAAGATAGGTACACATTACTTAAGGCTGCTGGGAAAGGCTTGTCTTCTACAGGTGTCTTATGTAAGGAAGAGACATGACTACCAGACATTATCCTCTGATAGTGTCCCTGTCCCAGCTGGGTTGTCAGACAGAAGCCCTGTTCTTCTCCCTTCACCTGAAACCCCCTCAGCCCCGAGCCACACACAGTACAGGTACGTGTGACGGTGTGTGTGTGATGGTGTGCGTGTGACGGTGTGTGTGTGACGGTGTGTGTGTGACGGTGTGTGTGTGTGACGGTGTGTGTGTGTGACGGTGTGTGTGTGACGGTGTGTGTAGACGGTGTGCGTGTGACGGTGTGCGTGTGACGGTGTGTGTGTGTGACGCGTCGTCAGGGCCACTGGGCCAGCGTACCTTAGTCTTCCCCAGCTGCCAGTCTCTCTTGGCGGGGTCGTATGACATCAACAGCTCTGTACACCTCCCTCTCTGGTCGTCTGTCGGACGGTTGTCTTTCATCATGTACCTGCACAGGGAACACAGACACAGATCAGGGAACACAGACACAGATCAGGGAACACAGACACAGATCAGGGAACACAGACACAGATCAGGGAACACAGACACAGATCAGGGAACACAGACACAGATCAGGGAACACAGACACAGACATCCCAGCTAGCATATTTGGTTCCTCGGAAGTTGTGGGAACGTATGTTTTTGGTTTTACATTTGTTGTGGGAATGGAGTCAATACTTTACCTTGTATGTGGTACAAATCCCATTATTATGGGATCACCTTCTCTAAGAGAATGAATCAGGCTGTTTGAGAAGGTTTGAATCCTAAGCAACCTGCCTACACATAGTTTGAAGTACAATAACAAACATAGCTACTGTAGTAGGTCACAGCTGTATGCAGGAAAACCTTGGTAGAGCATGGGTGGAATAGGCATTGTAATAATAATAATAATAATAATATGCCATTTAGCAGACGCTTTTATCCAAAGCGACTTACAGTCATGTGTGCATACATTTTTACGTATGGGTGGTCCCGGGGATCGAACCCACTACCTTGGCGTTACAAGCGCCGTGCTCTACCAGCTGAACTACAGAGGACCACCCTACAGAGGACCACACTACAGAGGACCACACTACAGAGGACCACACTACAGAGGACCACACTACAGAGGACCACCCTACAGAGGACCACCCAGAGGGCCACCCTACAGAGGACCACACTACAGAGGACCACCCAGAGGACCACCCAGAGGACCACCCTACAGAGGACCACCCTACAGAGGACCACCCAGAGGACCACCCTACAGAGGACCACACTACGGAGGACCACATTGTGGTGCTCATGTGAATTTCCTTATTTTTTTCGGCTTCAGACCAATGCTTATTCTCACTTAAAACGTAGTTTTTTGTTTTTCATTTCCATGGTTTTTACACCATTTTTACATTTTTTTTTTTTTCAGAAGGTGATTATGCAACATTATTATTATACATTATTATTATACAACATTCTAATACAGTAAAACACAGCAATAGAAGTTAAGTAAAAGTACACAATAATGATACTAATGTTAACATAAATAATGTAGTTAGTATTTATTTAATATTAACAGAAATAATGTAGTTGTTAGCATTTATTTAATATTAACAGCTGATTTTCCAGAGGGAAAGCGGAAAACCAGAAACCCATTTAAACCAATATGGAGTAAACTGGAATTGTTTTCCATGATCTGTTTTAACAAGACATTCAAGCAAGCTCCTGGACAATACACCAATAATGTAGCCTACCCATGAACTATTTACATACATTATTGACTGTCACATTAGGTGGCTCGGAGAGCAAGGCATGAAGTGGAACAAACTGCTCAGTGTTCTGCGCCAGCAGAGGGGCGGTGCTGCTTCCCCCCCTGACATCCTAGTCTGACACCTCGGTGGAAACGACTTGGGATCCACCAATGGGACGGCACTGGTGCGGCAGATGCACGGTTTTAGAGGTGGTCATCCGAATGTTTCCCGGGGCAACGGTGGTCTTCTCTGACATCACGCAGCGGAGGAGCTGGACGTTCCAGAAGATAAACAAGTACATAGAGAGGACCCTGCGCTCCGTCAATCAGCTGGTGTACACATTTCAGGGAACACAAGCCTCTTATTTCACAATGAACACCATTTAAAACGTCCAAACCCCATTCACAGCAGTATTCAGTTGGTAAGAGACAGACATTCAGTCAATACTAGGAACAGATTGTCCACCAGCTATGTGTTATACAGACAGACAAGAGAAACAGGCAAAATAACATTTAGATTCAGAGTAATAAAGAAATTGTATAATTTATCTGAGCAAACCAGAAACCTTTCAATATATAAATTCAAACAATACTTTAGAACCATTTAAATATAATAAATTGGAAGGTTGTGCAGGACTATGGTAGATGAAGGAATCAATCTATCATTTCAGACGGTTAGAGTATTTATTTGGTCAATATGTCTGCTGTTTGTAACAGTGTGTTATATGTGAAAATGTGATCGTATTATAGATTGTGTTTTAATGTTTAAGGACTCTTGGAAGATTAGTCCAAATGAGGACTAAAAGAGATCCTAATAAAATAAAATCCTCCACCCAGCCATTCAGCAGTGTGTCCCCGGGATGTACCGTAGGGGTGGAGTCACTGGCTTAGCACACACCGCCGCAAAAATGATTTTGTTGCATTAAATGTACATTTAGGGGAATTTTATAAGGGAAAATATTTGTTTTGGGGATTTTCAAAATACTTTAAATATAATTCATTTCCATGTCGGCTTTATGCCTGCCCTTGTCCTGGAAATGCCCTTGTCCGGAGCAAAGGATCCCTATTTCAGTCTACAAAAAATCATGGATATTAACTGAAAAATTATCTTCCAGTAGCCCTCTGTGACTTTAAAGAATATCTCTCTCAAAACTTTAATTCCTAAAAGATGTGTCCAGAGATTTGGTCAACTCAGATTTGTCTAAAATCCTAAATGAATCAGGAATGAGCAGGGTCAGCTATATACCATAAGGACCCCTTCTTCATGTCCTCATTACATGTAGTGAAACACGACCAGACATGATCTGGAACGTTCTCTACTGTTAATAATAATAATAATAATAATAATATGCCATTTAGCAGACGCTTTTATCCAAAGCGACTTACAGTCATGTGTGCATACATTTTTGTGTATGGGTGGTCCCGGGGATCGAACCCACTACCTTGGCGTTACAAGCGCCATGCTCTACCAGCTGAGCTACAGAGGACCAGATGTAGGAGAGGAAACGAAGTGAAGAAGCCAGTATAGACAATTGAGATCGATTTGATCGATTTAAACAAACAATATTGGAATCACCATGATGGTCACAACTATAAACTGTCAACTACATCTGCCTGAAAGATTAAGACATATGAATATGCATTTTGGTTCAAATATGTTACATTTAAATTAGGTTTTAGAGTCATAAAGCAACGGAGGAAACACAAAACTCCGTCAGAGTGCTGAAAGATCTGATAGAATGGTTATGTTTTTATTGGGGATTTTCAAATGAATCATTTTACATATTTTATGCTTGTATTGAACTTTTTAGAGGCAAAAAATGTTTGTTTTGAGTATCTGTTGTCAACTCATTCACTGATGGAGTCAATATTTTTTTGTCAATATTCTGAAAATATATTGTGATCACTGTTCTGCAACATACGCTTAAACAATTGAAGTATTTGCTGTGCTAGACCTGAGGGATAATGATTGCTTTATAAATGTTGTTTTATGTTTTGAATCTAGAAAAACATGCCAAAATGCTAACGAAATGAGCCCTGGAGCATTTAATAGGGCTGTAAAACAAAACAAAAATAAGTCTTGCTCGGACCTTGAGAGTTGGTCTCTGCAGTCTGCAGTCGTTCTTTCCTCCAGTCCCTGTCCCTCAACACACCACAGTCCCTGTCCCTCAACACACCACAGTCCCTGTCCCTCAACACACCACAGTCCCTGTCCCTCAACACACCACAGTCCCTGTCCCTCAACACACCACAGTCCCTGTCCCTCAACACACCACAGTCCCTGTCCCTGAACCTCAACACACCACAGTCCCTGTCCCTCAACACACCACAGTCCCTGTCCCTGAACCTCAACACACCACAGTCCCTGTCCCTCAACACACCACAGTCCCTGTCCCTGAACCTCAACACACCACAGTCCCTGTCCCTCAACACACCACAGTCCCTGTCCCTGAACCTCAACACACCACAGTCCCAGTCCCTGTCCCTGTCCCTCAACACACCACAGTCCCTGTCCCTGAACCTCAACACACCACAGTCCCAGTCCCTGTCCCTGTCCCTCAACACACCACAGTCCCTGTCCCTGAACCTCAACACACCACAGTCCCAGTCCCTGTCCCTGAACCTCAACACACCACAGTCCCTGTCCCTGAACACACCACAGTCCCAGTCCCTCCACGATGCTCTTTTAAGAGCCATCAAATAAATGAAATAAGCACACACTGTGCGTGCGTGTGTTGGGACTGGGAGTGGGGGGGTCAAAACTATACACCAAATAGAATGATCAAAATGTCTCCTCCAAGAGGCGAACCCAGGACCTTCAGAATGTCTCCTCCAAGAGGCGAACCCAGGACCTTCAGATCCTCCAAGAGGCGAACCCGGGACCTTCAGATCCTCCATGAGGCGAACCCGGGACCTTCAGATCCTCCAAGAGGCGAACCCGGGACCTTCAGATCCTCCAAGAGGCGAACCCGGGACCTTCAGATCCTCCAAGAGGCGAACCCGGGACCTTCAGATCCTCCAAGAGGCGAATGTTACAGCTAATGTTACAGCTAATGTTACAGACATGTTACAGCCATGTTACAGCCATGTTACAGCCGTGTTACAGCTAATGTTACAGCCATGTTACAGCCATGTTACAGCCATGTTACAGCTAATGTTACAGCTAATGTTACAGCCATGTTACAGCTAATGTTACAGCCATGTTACAGCCATGTTACAGCTAATGTTACAGCCATGTTACAGCCATGTTACAGCCATGTTACAGCTAATGTTACAGCCATGTTACAGCCATGTTACAGCCATTTTACAGCTAATGTTACAGCCATGTTACAGCCATGTTACAGCCATGTTACAGCCATGTTACAGCTAATGTTACAGCCATGTTACAGCCATGTTACAGCCATGTTACAGCCATGTTACAGCCATGTTACAGCCATGTTACAGCTAATGTTACAGCCATGTTACAGCTAATGTTACAGCCATGTTACAGCCATGTTACAGCCATGTTACAGCTAATGTTACAGCCATGTTACAGCCATGTTACAGCTAATGTTACAGCCATGTTACAGCCATGTTACAGCCATGTTACAGCTAATGTTACAGCCATGTTACAGCCATGTTGCAGCTAATGTTACAGCCATGTTACAGCCATGTTACAGCCATGTTACAGCTAATGTTACAGCCATGTTACAGCCATGTTACAGCCATGTTACAGCCATGTTACAGCTAATGTTACAGCCATGTTACAGCCATGTTAAGGCCATGTTACAGCCATGTTACAGCCATGTTACAGCTAATGTTACAGCCATGTTACAGCTAATGTTACAGCCATGTTACAGCCATGTTACAGCCATGTTACAGCCATGTTACAGCCAAGTTACAGCCATGTTACAGCCATGTTACAGCCATGTTACAGCCATGTTACAGCCATGTTACAGCTAATGTTACAGCCATGTTACAGCTAATGTTACAGCCATGTTACAGCCATGTTACAGCCATGTTACAGCTAATGTTACAGCCATGTTACAGCCATGTTACAGACATGTTACAGACATGTTACAGACATGTTACAGCCATGTTACAGCTAATGTTACAGCCATGTTACAGCTAATGTTACAGCCATGTTACAGCCATGTTACAGCCATGTTACAGCCATGTTACAGCCATGTTACAGCTAATGTTACAGCCATGTTACAGCCATGTTACAGCTAATGTTACAGCCATGTTACAGCCATGTTACAGCCATGTTACAGCTAATGTTACAGCCATGTTACAGCCATGTTACAGCCATGTTACAGCTAATGTTACAGCCATGTTACAGCCATGTTACAGCCATGTTACAGCCATGTTACAGCTAATGTTACAGCCATGTTACAGCCATGTTACAGCTAATGTTACAGCCATGTTACAGCTAATGTTACAGCCATGTTACAGACATGTTACAGACATGTTACAGCCATGTTACAGCCATGTTACAGCCATGTTACAGCTAATGTTACAGCCATGTTACAGCCATGTTACAGCCATGTTACAGCCATGTTACAGCTAATGTTACAGCCATGTTACAGCCATGTTACAGCTAATGTTACAGCCATGTTACAGCCATGTTACAGCCATGTTACAGCCATGTTACAGCCATGTTACAGCTAATGTTACAGCCATGTTACATCCATGTTACAGCTAATGTTACAGCCATGTTACAGCCATGTTACAGCCATGTTACAGCTAATGTTACAGCAATGTTACAGCCATGTTACAGCCATGTTACAGCTAATGTTACAGCCATGTTACAGCCATGTTACAGCCATGTTACAGCTAATGTTACAGCCATGTTACAGCCATGTTACAGCCATGTTAAGGCCATGTTACAGCCATGTTACAGCTAATGTTACAGCCATGTTACAGCTAATGTTACAGCCATGTTACAGCCATGTTACAGCCATGTTACAGCCATGTTACAGCCATGTTACAGCCAAGTTACAGCCATGTTACAGCCATGTTACAGCCATGTTACAGCCATGTTACAGCCATGTTACAGCTAATGTTACAGCCATGTTACAGCTAATGTTACAGCCATGTTACAGCCATGTTACAGCTAATGTTACAGCCATGTTACAGCCATGTTACAGACATGTTACAGACATGTTACAGACATGTTACAGCCATGTTACAGCTAATGTTACAGCCATGTTACAGCTAATGTTACAGCCATGTTACAGCCATGTTACAGCCATGTTACAGCCATGTTACAGCTAATGTTACAGCCATGTTACAGCCATGTTACAGCCATGTTACAGCTAATGTTACAGCCATGTTACAGCTAATGTTACAGCCATGTTACAGCCATGTTACAGCCATGTTACAGCTAATGTTACAGCCATGTTACAGCCATGTTACAGCTAATGTTACAGCTAATGTTACAGCCATGTTACAGCCATGTTACAGCCATGTTACAGCTAATGTTACAGCCATGTTACAGCCATGTTACAGCCATGTTACAGCCATGTTACAGCCATGTTACAGCTAATGTTACAGCCATGTTACAGCCATGTTACAGCTAATGTTACAGCCATGTTACAGCCATGTTACAGCCATGTTACAGCTAATGTTACAGCCATGTTACAGCCATGTTACAGCCATGTTACAGCTAATGTTACAGCCATGTTACAGCCATGTTACAGCCATGTTACAGCCATGTTACAGCTAATGTTACAGCCATGTTACAGCCATGTTACAGCTAATGTTACAGCCATGTTACAGCTAATGTTACAGCCATGTTACAGCCATGTTACAGCCATGTTACAGCCATGTTACAGCTAATGTTACAGCCATGTTACAGCCATGTTACAGCCATGTTACAGCCATGTTACAGCCATGTTACAGCTAATGTTACAGCCATGTTACAGCCATGTTACAGCCATGTTACAGCTAATGTTACAGCCATGTTACAGCCATGTTACAGCCATGTTACAGCCATGTTACAGCTAATGTTACAGCCATGTTACAGCCATGTTACAGCTAATGTTACAGCCATGTTACATCCATGTTACAGCTAATGTTACAGCTAATGTTACAGCCATGTTACAGCCATGTTACAGCCATGTTACAGCTAATGTTACAGCCATGTTACAGCCATGTTACAGCCATGTTACAGCCATGTTACAGCTAATGTTACAGCCATGTTACAGCCATGTTACAGCCATGTTACAGCTAATGTTACAGCCATGTTACAGCCATGTTACAGCTAATGTTACAGCCATGTTACAGCCATGTTACAGCCATGTTACAGCCATGTTACAGCTAATGTTACAGCCATGTTACAGCTAATGTTACAGCCATGTTACAGCCATGTTACAGCCATGTTACAGCTAATGTTACAGCCATGTTACAGCCATGTTACAGCTAATGTTACAGCCATGTTACAGCTAATGTTACAGCCATGTTACAGCCATGTTACAGCCATGTTACAGCTAATGTTACAGCCATGTTACAGCCATGTTACAGACATGTTACAGCCATGTTACAGCCATGTTACAGCTAATGTTACAGCCATGTTACAGCTAATGTTACAGCCATGTTACAGACATGTTACAGCCATGTTACAGCCATGTTACAGCCATGTTACAGCTAATGTTACAGCCATGTTACAGCTAATGTTACAGCCATGTTACAGCCATGTTACAGCCATGTTACAGCCATGTTACAGCCATTTTACAGCTAATGTTACAGCCATGTTACAGACATGTTACAGCCATGTTACAGCCATGTTACAGCCATGTTACAGCTAATGTTACAGCCATGTTACAGCCATGTTACAGCTAATGTTACAGCCATGTTACAGCCATGTTACAGCCATGTTACAGCCATGTTACAGCTAATGTTACAGCCATGTTACAGCCATGTTACAGCCATGTTACAGCTAATGTTACAGCCATGTTACAGCTAATGTTACAGCCATGTTACAGCCATGTTACAGCCATGTTACAGCTAAGTTACAGCCATGTTACAGCCATGTTACAGCCATGTTACAGCTAATGTTACAGCCATGTTACAGCCATGTTACAGCCATGTTACAGCCATGTTACAGCTAATGTTACAGCCATGTTACAGCTAATGTTACAGCCATGTTACAGCCATGTTACAGCCATGTTACAGCCATGTTACAGCTAATGTTACAGCCATGTTACAGACATGTTACAGACATGTTACAGCCATGTTACAGCCATGTTACAGCCATGTTACAGCTAATGTTACAGCCATGTTACAGCCATGTTACAGCTAATGTTACAGCCATGTTACAGCCATGTTACAGCCATGTTACAGCCATGTTACAGACATGTTACAGACATGTTACAGACATGTTACAGCCATGTTACAGCCATGTTACAGCTAATGTTACAGCCATGTTACAGCCATGTTACAGCTAATGTTACAGCCATGTTACAGCCATGTTACAGCTAATGTTACAGCCATGTTACAGCCATGTTACAGCCATGTTACAGCTAATGTTACAGCCATGTTACAGCCATGTTACAGCTAATGTTACAGCCATGTTACAGCCATGTTACAGCCATGTTACAGCCATGTTACAGCTAATGTTACAGCCATGTTACAGCTAATGTTACAGCCATGTTACAGCCATGTTACAGCTAATGTTACAGCTAATGTTACAGCCATGTTACAGCCATGTTACAGCTAATGTTACAGCCATGTTACAGCCATGTTACAGCCATGTTACAGCCATGTTACAGCTAATGTTACAGCCATGTTACAGCCATGTTACAGCCATGTTACAGCTAATGTTACAGCCATGTTACAGACATGTTACAGACATGTTACAGCCATGTTACAGCCATGTTACAGCCATGTTACAGCCATGTTACAGCTACCTTCCACAGCTAAATATAGCTAGCTTCCTTTGCTTGTAGCTCGCCTCTCATCTGATTGGTGTTAGCTAGCTACTAACGCTGTTGCTGCGCAACCCAATCGCTTTGGTCTGGTTTTAGAACTCTGAGATTCGGCTGAAAAGATATTAGCATTGTCAGAAATGCTCCAAAAAGGCAGCACATCATTGGTTCTTAACTGGCAGAAATTAGCATGTGAGAGTGATAAATTATACATTTAATAAAAGCCGTTTCACCTACAAACTTAGTCAATCAGACATTTTTTAAATCCAATGGTCACTTTATGTACGCTATAGTCTCGTTTTAATCCGTCGTCTATAATTTGAGCTAGGTGAGTGCAGAAAATACTCTGAAAACTCAATTGTTAAAGATCGTGTTAAAAATCCGGTATGGGGTTCTCGGTAACGGACGGACGGCTCAGGAGGAGTGGCGGGGAGCGTTTTTGTGCCTCCAATCAAGTTGATTTGCGAATTTAGATCGAGATTGGTGTCATATTGGCTTAGATATGATGGTAGGGAGATTTGAATGTAACATTGAGCTTCAACCCAATGCCATACTATTGAATTCAACCCAATGCCATACTATTGTGGTACACACCAATTATATATATTTATATACCGGACTATGACATCGCTCCCTCTGATATTTCTGATATTTTTTTACTTTTTGGATTATGTATGTTATGTTATTGTATTGTTAAATATTACTGTACTGTTGGAGCTAGAAACATAAGCATTTCGCTGCACCTGCAATAACATATTCAAATCTGTGTATGCGACCAATAACCTTTGTAAGAGCTGTTTTGTAAGAGCTAATAGTTCTACAGTCTATTGATAGTAATAAATATGTCAACACATTTTACACGCAGAAGACAGTATGGTACGGTGCAATGTGCAAACTGAGAAAGCTCCATGCTGTTCAGTGTCAGTGTGTCAGCCCAATATCCTGTTCAGTGTCTGTGTGTAGGTCCAATATCCTGTTCAGTGTCTGTGTGTAGGTCCAATATCCTGTTCAGTGTCAGTGTGTAGGTCCAATATCCTGTTCAGTGTCTGTGTGTAGGTCCAATATCCTGTTCAGTGTCTGTGTGTAGGTCCAATATCCTGTTCAGTGTCAGTGTGTAGGTCCAATATCCTGTTCAGTGTCTGTGTGTAGGTCCAATATCCTGTTCAGTGTCAGTGTGTCAGCCCAATATCCTGTTCAGTGTCAGTGTGTAGGTCCAATATCCTGTTCAGTGTCTGTGTGTAGGTCCAATATCCTGTTCAGTGTCAGTGTGTAGGTCCAATATCCTGTTCAGTGTCTGTGTGTAGGTCCAATATCCTGTTCAGTGTCAGTGTGTAGGTCCAATATACTGTATGTTTTCTGTATCTTCTAGTTATTACGGTCTGTTTTTCTCACCTGCTGTAGAAGTCTGTAAAGGTCCTGCGGACAGGAAACCCAGCCCTGCGGATCTTCACTGTCTCCAACATCCCAGAATACCTCAGCTGGTTCAAGACCACTTCTGGGTCAAACATGTTGGCATTCTGAGGAACACAAAAACAACAACAACAACAACAAGTGTCAGGTAACATAAGCAGGCTGTCACCAAGGTGACACAACAACATGCTGACTACACTGGACATAAGCAGGCTGTCACCAAGGTGACACAACAACATGCTAACTACACTGGACATAAGCAGGCTGTCACCAAGGTGACACAACAACATGCTAACTACACTGGACATAAGCAGGCTGTCACCAAGGTGACACAACAACATGCTAACTACACTGGACATAAGCAGGCTGTCACCAAGGTGACACAACAACATGCTGACTACACTGGACATAAGCAGGCTGTCACCAAGGTGACACAACAACATGCTAACTACACTGGACATAAGCAGGCTGTCACCAAGGTGACACAACAACATGCTGACTACACTGGACATAAGCAGGCTGTCACCAAGGTGACACAACAACATGCTAACTACACTGGACATAAGCAGGCTGTCACCAAGGTGACACAACAACATGCTGACTACACTGGTACTCATTTATACCAGCACCATATGGTGTTAGCATCGCCTGCATCTTCAAGGGAGAGGGATTGGGGGAGGACAAGGGAGGGGAGAAGGAAGAGGGATTGGGGGAGGACAAGGGAGGGGAGAAGGAAGAGGGATTGGGGGAGGACAAGGGAGGGGAGAAGGAAGAGGGATTGGGGGAGGACAAGGGAGGGGAGAAGGGAGAGGGATTGCTGCCATGCCAGGGACAGGGACAGGGGACAAGAGAGAGGGAATGCTGTCATGCCAGGGACAGGGACAGGGGACAAGAGAGAGGGATTGCTGTCATGCCAGGGACAGGGACAGGGGACAAGAGAGAGGGAATGCTGTCATGCCAGGGACAGGGACAGGGGACAAGAGAGAGGGAATGCTGTCATGCCAGGGACAGGGGACAAGAGAGAGGGAATGCTGTCATGCCAGGGACAGGGACAGGGGACAAGAGAGAGGGATTGCTGCCATGCCAGGGACAGGGACAGGGGACAAGAGAGAGGGATTGCTGTCATGCCAGGGACAGGGGACAAGAGAGAGGGATTGCTGCCATGCAAGGGACAGGGACAGGGGACAAGAGAGAGGGATTGCTGCCATGCCAGGGACAGGGACAGGGGACAAGAGAGAGGGAATGCTGTCATGCATAGGGACAGGGGACAAGAGAGAGGGATTGCTGTCATGCATAGGGACAGGTGACAAGAGAGAGGGATTGCTGTCATGCCAGGGACAGGGACAGGGGACAAGAGAGAGGGAATGCTGTCATGCATAGGGACAGGGGATAAGAGAGAGGGATTGCTGTCATGCCAGGGACAGGGACAGGGGACAAGAGAGAGGGAATGCTGTCATGCATAGGGACAGGGACAGGGGACAAGAGAGAGGGATTGCTGTCATGCCAGGGACAGGGACAGGGGACAAGAGAGAGGGAATGCTGTCATGCATAGGGACAGGGACAGGGGACAAGAGAGAGGGATTGCTGTCATGCCAGGGACAGGGACAGGGGACAAGAGAGAGGGATTGCTGTCATGCATAGGGACAGGGACAGGGGACAAGAGAGAGGGATTGCTGTCATGCCAGGGACAGGGACAGGGGACAAGAGAGAGGGAATGCTGTCATGCCAGGGACAGGGGACAAGAGAGAGGGATTGCTGTCATGCATAGGGACAGGGGACAAGAGAGAGGGATTGCTGTCATGCCAGGGACAGGGACAGGGGACAAGAGAGAGGGAATGCTGTCATGCATAGGGACAGGGGACAAGAGAGAGGGATTGCTGTCATGCCAGGGACAGGGACAGGGGACAAGAGAGAGGGAATGCTGTCATGCATAGGGACAGGGGACAAGAGAGAGGGATTGCTGTCATGCCAGGGACAGGGACAGGGGACAAGAGAGAGGGAATGCTGTCATGCCAGGGACAGGGGACAAGAGAGAGGGATTGCTGTCATGCCAGGGACAGGGACAGGGGACAAGAGAGAGGGATTGCTGTCATGCCAGGGACAGGGGACAAGAGAGAGGGAATGCTGTCATGCCAGGGACAGGGACAGGGGACAAGAGAGAGGGATTGCTGTCATGCATAGGGACAGGGACAGGGGACAAGAGAGAGGGATTGCTGTCATGCCAGGGACAGGGACAGGGGACAAGAGAGAGGGATTGCTGTCATGCCAGGGACAGGGACAGGGGACAAGAGAGAGGGAATGCTGTCATGCCAGGGACAGGGGACAAGAGAGAGGGATTGCTGTCATGCCAGGGACAGGGACAGGGGACAAGAGAGAGGGATTGCTGTCATGCCAGGGACAGGGGACAAGAGAGAGGGAATGCTGTCATGCCAGGGACAGGGACAGGGGACAAGAGAGAGGGATTGCTGTCATGCATAGGGACAGGGACAGGGGACAAGAGAGAGGGATTGCTGTCATGCCAGGGACAGGGACAGGGGACAAGAGAGAGGGAATGCTGTCATGCCAGGGACAGGGGACAAGAGAGAGGGAATGCTGTCATGCCAGGGACAGGGACAGGGGACAAGAGAGAGGGATTGCTGTCATGCATAGGGACAGGGGACAAGAGAGAGGGAATGCTGTCATGCCAGGGACAGGGGACAAGAGAGAGGGATTGCTGTCATGCATAGGGACAGTGACGGGGACAAGAGAGAGGGAATGCTGTCATGCCAGGGACAGGGACAGGGGACAAGAGAGAGGGATTGCTGTCATGCATAGGGACAGGGACAGGGGACAAGAGAGAGGGATTGCTGTCATGCCAGGGACAGGGACAGGGGACAAGAGAGAGGGAATGCTGTCATGCCAGGGACAGGGGACAAGAGAGAGGGAATGCTGTCATGCCAGGGACAGGGACAGGGGACAAGAGAGAGGGATTGCTGTCATGCATAGGGACAGGGACAGGGGACAAGAGAGAGGGAATGCTGTCATGCCAGGGACAGGGGACAAGAGAGAGGGATTGCTGTCATGCATAGGGACAGGGACAGGGGACAAGAGAGAGGGAATGCTGTCATGCCAGGGACAGGGACAGGGGACAAGAGAGAGGGATTGCTGTCATGCATAGGGACAGGGACAGGGGACAAGAGAGAGGGAATGCTGTCATGCCAGGGACAGGGGACAAGAGAGAGGGATTGCTGCCATGCCAGGGACAGGGACAGGGGACAAGAGAGAGGGATTGCTGCCATGCCAGGGACAGGGGACAAGAGAGAGGGATTGCTGCCATGCCAGGGACAGGGACAGGGGACAAGAGAGAGGGATTGCTGCCATGCCAGGGACAGGGACAGGGGACAAGAGAGAGGGATTGCTGCCATGCCAGGGACAGGGACAGGGGACAAGAGAGAGGGATTGCTGTCATGCCAGGGACAGGGGACAAGAGAGAGGGATTGCTGTCATGCCAGGGACAGGGACAGGGGACAAGAGAGAGGGATTGCTGCCATGCCAGGGACAGGGACAGGGGACAAGAGAGAGGGATTGCTGTCATGCCAGGGACAGGGACAGGGGACAAGAGAGAGGGAATGCTGTCATGCATAGGGAAAGGGACAGGGGACAAGAGAGAGGGAATGCTGTCATGCATAGGGAAAGGGACAGGGGACAAGAGAGAGGGAATGCTGTCATGCATAGGGACAGGGACAGGGGACAAGAGAGAGGGATTGCTGTCATGCATAGGGACAGGGACAGGGGACAAGAGAGAGGGATTGCTGTCATGCATAGGGACAGGGACAGGGGACAAGAGAGAGGGATTGCTGTCATGCCAGGGACAGGGACAGGGGACAAGAGAGAGGGAATGCTGTCATGCCAGGGACAGGGACAGGGGACAAGAGAGAGGGATTGCTGTCATGCCAGGGACAGGGACAGGGGACAAGAGAGAGGGATTGCTGCCATGCATAGGGACAGGGGACAAGAGAGAGGGATTGCTGTCATGCATAGGGACAGGGACAGGGGACAAGAGAGAGGGATTGCTGTCATGCCAGGGACAGGGACAGGGGACAAGAGAGAGGGAATGCTGTCATGCCAGGGACAGGGGACAAGAGAGAGGGAATGCTGTCATGCCAGGGACAGGGACAGGGGACAAGAGAGAGGGATTGCTGTCATGCATAGGGACAGGGACAGGGGACAAGAGAGAGGGATTGCTGTCATGCCAGGGACAGGGGACAAGAGAGAGGGAATGCTGTCATGCCAGGGACAGGGACAGGGGACAAGAGAGAGGGAATGCTGTCATGCATAGGGACAGGGACAGGGGACAAGAGAGAGGGAATGCTGTCATGCCAGGGACAGGGGACAAGAGAGAGGGAATGCTGTCATGCCAGGGACAGGGACAGGGGACAAGAGAGAGGGATTGCTGTCATGCATAGGGACAGGGACAGGGGACAAGAGAGAGGGATTGCTGTCATGCCAGGGACAGGGACAGGGGACAAGAGAGAGGGAATGCTGTCATGCCAGGGACAGGGACAGGGGACAAGAGAGAGGGAATGCTGTCATGCCAGGGACAGGGACAGGGGACAAGAGAGAGGGAATGCTGTCATGCATAGGGACAGGGACAGGGGACAAGAGAGAGGGAATGCTGTCATGCCAGGGACAGGGACAGGGGACAAGAGAGAGGGAATGCTGTCATGCCAGGGACAGGGACAGGGACAGGGGACAAGAGAGAGGGATTGCTGTCATGCATAGGGACAGGGACAGGGGACAAGAGAGAGGGATTGCTGTCATGCCAGGGACAGGGACAGGGGACAAGAGAGAGGGATTGCTGTCATGCCAGGGACAGGGACAGGGGACAAGAGAGAGGGAATGCTGTCATGCCAGGGACAGGGGACAAGAGAGAGGGAATGCTGTCATGCCAGGGACAGGGACAGGGGACAAGAGAGAGGGATTGCTGTCATGCCAGGGACAGGGGACAAGAGAGAGGGAATGCTGTCATGCCAGGGACAGGGGACAAGAGAGAGGGATTGCTGTCATGCCAGGGACAGGGACAGGGGACAAGAGAGAGGGAATGCTGTCATGCCAGGGACAGGGACAGGGGACAAGAGAGAGGGATTGCTGTCATGCCAGGGACAGGGGACAAGAGAGAGGGAATGCTGTCATGCCAGGGACAGGGACAGGGGACAAGAGAGAGGGAATGCTGTCATGCCAGGGACAGGGGACAAGAGAGAGGGAATGCTGTCATGCCAGGGACAGGGGACAAGAGAGAGGGATTGCTGTCATGCATAGGGACAGGGACAGGGGACAAGAGAGAGGGATTGCTGTCATGCCAGGGACAGGGGACAAGAGAGAGGGAATGCTGTCATGCCAGGGACAGGGACAGGGGACAAGAGAGAGGGAATGCTGTCATGCATAGGGACAGGGACAGGGGACAAGAGAGAGGGAATGCTGTCATGCCAGGGACAGGGGACAAGAGAGAGGGAATGCTGTCATGCCAGGGACAGGGACAGGGGACAAGAGAGAGGGATTGCTGTCATGCATAGGGACAGGGACAGGGGACAAGAGAGAGGGATTGCTGTCATGCCAGGGACAGGGACAGGGGACAAGAGAGAGGGAATGCTGTCATGCCAGGGACAGGGACAGGGGACAAGAGAGAGGGAATGCTGTCATGCCAGGGACAGGGACAGGGGACAAGAGAGAGGGAATGCTGTCATGCATAGGGACAGGGACAGGGGACAAGAGAGAGGGAATGCTGTCATGCCAGGGACAGGGACAGGGGACAAGAGAGAGGGAATGCTGTCATGCCAGGGACAGGGACAGGGACAGGGGACAAGAGAGAGGGATTGCTGTCATGCATAGGGACAGGGACAGGGGACAAGAGAGAGGGATTGCTGTCATGCCAGGGACAGGGACAGGGGACAAGAGAGAGGGATTGCTGTCATGCCAGGGACAGGGACAGGGGACAAGAGAGAGGGAATGCTGTCATGCCAGGGACAGGGGACAAGAGAGAGGGAATGCTGTCATGCCAGGGACAGGGACAGGGGACAAGAGAGAGGGATTGCTGTCATGCCAGGGACAGGGGACAAGAGAGAGGGAATGCTGTCATGCCAGGGACAGGGGACAAGAGAGAGGGATTGCTGTCATGCCAGGGACAGGGACAGGGGACAAGAGAGGGAATGCCCTGTCATGCCAGGGACAGGGACAGGGGACAAGAGAGAGGGATTGCTGTCATGCCAGGGACAGGGGACAAGAGAGAGGGAATGCTGTCATGCCAGGGACAGGGACAGGGGACAGGAGAGAGGGAATGCTGTCATGCCAGGGACAGGGGACAAGAGAGAGGGATTGCTGTCATGCCAGGGACAGGGGACAAGAGAGAGGGAATGCTGTCATGCAGGGACAGGGACAGGGGACAAGAGAGAGGGAATGCTGTCATGCCAGGGACAGGGACAGGGGACAAGAGAGAGGGAATGCTGTCATGCCAGGGACAGGGGACAAGAGAGAGGGAATGCTGTCATGCATAGGGACAGGGACAGGGGACAAGAGAGAGGGATTGCTGTCATGCCAGGGACAGGGACAGGGACAAGAGAGAGGGAATGCTGTCATGCCAGGGACAGGGACAGGGGACAAGAGAGAGGGATTGCTGTCATGCCAGGGACAGGGACAGGGGACAAGAGAGAGGGATTGCTGTCCATGCATAGGGACAGGGGACAAGAGAGAGGGATTGCTGTCATGCATAGGGACAGGGACAGGGGACAAGAGAGAGGGATTGCTGTCATGCCAGGGACAGGGACAGGGGACAAGAGAGAGGGAATGCTGTCATGCCAGGGACAGGGGACAAGAGAGAGGGAATGCTGTCATGCCAGGGACAGGGACAGGGACAAGAGAGAGGGATTGCTGTCATGCATAGGGACAGGGACAGGGGACAAGAGAGAGGGATTGCTGTCATGCCAGGGACAGGGGACAAGAGAGAGGGAATGCTGTCATGCCAGGGACAGGGACAGGGGACAAGAGAGAGGGAATGCTGTCATGCATAGGGACAGGGACAGGGGACAAGAGAGAGGGAATGCTGTCATGCCAGGGACAGGGGACAAGAGAGAGGGAATGCTGTCATGCCAGGGACAGGGACAGGGGACAAGAGAGAGGGATTGCTGTCATGCATAGGGACAGGGACAGGGGACAAGAGAGAGGGAATGCTGTCATGCCAGGGACAGGGACAGGGGACAAGAGAGAGGGAATGCTGTCATGCCAGGGACAGGGACAGGGGACAAGAGAGAGGGAATGCTGTCATGCCAGGGACAGGGACAGGGGACAAGAGAGAGGGAATGCTGTCATGCATAGGGACAGGGACAGGGGACAAGAGAGAGGGAATGCTGTCATGCCAGGGACAGGGACAGGGGACAAGAGAGAGGGAATGCTGTCATGCCAGGGACAGGGACAGGGACAGGGGACAAGAGAGAGGGATTGCTGTCATGCATAGGGACAGGGACAGGGGACAAGAGAGAGGGATTGCTGTCATGCCAGGGACAGGGACAGGGGACAAGAGAGAGGAATGCTGTCATGCCAGGGACAGGGACAGGGGACAAGAGAGAGGGAATGCTGTCATGCCAGGGACAGGGCGGACAAGAGAGAGGGAATGCTGTCATGCCAGGGACAGGGACAGGGGACAAGAGAGAGGGATTGCTGTCATGCCAGGGACAGGGACAGGGGACAAGAGAGAGGGATTGCTGTCATGCCAGGGACAGGGGACAAGAGAGAGGGATTGCTGTCATGCCAGGGACAGGGACAGGGGACAAGAGAGAGGGAATGCTGTCATGCCAGGGACAGGGACAGGGGACAAGAGAGAGGGATTGCTGTCATGCCAGGGACAGGGGACAAGAGAGAGGGAATGCTGTCATGCCAGGGACAGGGACAGGGGACAAGAGAGAGGGAATGCTGTCATGCCAGGGACAGGGAGGACAAGAGAGAGGGAATGCTGTCATGCCAGGGACAGGGACAGGGGACAAGAGAGAGGGATTGCTGTCATGCCTAGGGACAGGGACAGGGGACAAGAGAGAGGGATTGCTGTCATGCCAGGGACAGGGGACAAGAGAGAGGGAATGCTGTCATGCCAGGGACAGGGACAGGGGACAAGAGAGAGGGAATGCTGTCATGCATAGGGACAGGGACAGGGGACAAGAGAGAGGGAATGCTGTCATGCCAGGGACAGGGGACAAGAGAGAGGGAATGCTGTCATGCCAGGGACAGGGACAGGGGACAAGAGAGAGGGATTGCTGTCATGCATAGGGACAGGGACAGGGGACAAGAGAGAGGGATTGCTGTCATGCCAGGGACAGGGACAGGGGACAAGAGAGAGGGAATGCTGTCATGCCAGGGACAGGGACAGGGGACAAGAGAGAGGGAATGCTGTCATGCCAGGGACAGGGACAGGGGACAAGAGAGAGGGAATGCTGTCATGCATAGGGACAGGGACAGGGGACAAGAGAGAGGGAATGCTGTCATGCCAGGGACAGGGACAGGGGACAAGAGAGAGGGAATGCTGTCATGCCAGGGACAGGGACAGGGACAGGGGACAAGAGAGAGGGATTGCTGTCATGCATAGGGACAGGGACAGGGGACAAGAGAGAGGGATTGCTGTCATGCCAGGGACAGGGACAGGGGACAAGAGAGAGGGATTGCTGTCATGCCAGGGACAGGGACAGGGGACAAGAGAGAGGGAATGCTGTCATGCCAGGGACAGGGGACAAGAGAGAGGGAATGCTGTCATGCCAGGGACAGGGACAGGGGACAAGAGAGAGGGATTGCTGTCATGCCAGGGACAGGGGACAAGAGAGAGGGAATGCTGTCATGCCAGGGACAGGGGACAAGAGAGAGGGATTGCTGTCATGCCAGGGACAGGGACAGGGGACAAGAGAGAGGGAATGCTGTCATGCCAGGGACAGGGACAGGGGACAAGAGAGAGGGATTGCTGTCATGCCAGGGACAGGGGACAAGAGAGAGGGAATGCTGTCATGCCAGGGACAGGGACAGGGGACAAGAGAGAGGGAATGCTGTCATGCCAGGGACAGGGGACAAGAGAGAGGGAATGCTGTCATGCCAGGGACAGGGGACAAGAGAGAGGGATTGCTGTCATGCATAGGGACAGGGACAGGGGACAAGAGAGAGGGATTGCTGTCATGCCAGGGACAGGGACAGGGACAAGAGAGAGGGAATGCTGTCATGCCAGGGACAGGGGACAAGAGAGAGGGAATGCTGTCATGCCAGGGACAGGGACAGGGGACAAGAGAGAGGGATTGCTGTCATGCCAGGGACAGGGGACAAGAGAGAGGGATTGCGCTGCCATGCCAGGGACAGGGACAGGGGACAAGGTGAGACATGGTAGTGCTTGGCGCTGGGGACTCTGGCAAGGGGCCACCACCATGTGCCTCTGTAACCCTAACCTCTCAGAGGACAAGGAGAACAGTGATCATGCTAGCCTTGTTAACCATGAAAGCCTTGTGCCAGTTACAGAAGGAAATGAATCTATTGGCAACGCACTTCATTATGTGTTAAATGTCAATAAGAAAGTTGTTTTGTTTTCCACTGCTCTGTGATAGGGAGGAGACATAGTGGAGCCATCTGCTGCAGCCGAGCCCCCTGCTGACCTCTCCTCCCTCCCTCCCTCCCTCCCTCCCTCTCTCCCTCCCTCCCTCCCTCCCTCCCTCCCTCCCTCTCCTCCCTCCCTCCCTCTCCTCCCTCCCTCTCCTCCCTCCCTCCCTCCCTCCCTCCCTCCCTCTCCTCCCTCCCTCCCTCCCTCCCCCCCTCTCCTCCCTCCCTCCCTCCCTCCCTCCCTCTCCTCCCTCCCTCCCTCCCTCCCTCTCCTCCCTCCCTCCCTCTCCCCCTCCCTCCCTCCCTCCCTCTCCTCCCTCCCTCTCCTCCCTCCCTTCCTCCCTCCCCCCCTCTCCTCCCTCCCTCTCCTCCCTCCCTCCCTCTCCTCCCTCTCCTCCCTCCCTCCCTCCCTCCCCCCCTCTCCTCCCTCCCTCCCTCCCTCCCTCCCTCTCCTCCCTCCCTCCCTCCCTCCCTCCCTCCCTCTCTCCCTCTCCTCCCTCCCTCCCTCCCTCCCTCCCTCCACAGCAGCAGTCAGCAGGTCAGTAGGGCAACAATGGCCCACACACAACCAACTGCAGCTGTTGCGGGCCAACCCTAACCCCTGACCTCTGACCTCTGACCTGGGCTGGAGGAATGTCCTGGCAGAGGGGCGTTGTTACAGAGGCACAAAGAGAGCCCTCGCAGAACCATGGAAGGCCCCGGAACACTCAGGGCTCTATTCTACCAGCAGACAGCATAGTGATTGTTTTGGCGTGTCCTGGCATTATAGCTAAAGCTGACATTGCCATATCTATATATCCTACACTTTATCAATTCTGAACTTCTAATGAGGAGTGGGGACGGGTGAGCTACGTGACAATGCCCCAACACAGGTCCACCTCCGACACCGCCGAAACATCAGCTATGTGGGTGTCGGCTATTGCCCAGTTAACGCATGATCTGATTGAATGTAGGCCTTAGAAGACTCAGAACACTCTGTCCTGCTGCTCCTAACTGTCCTCTCTGTCCTGCTGCTCCTAACTGTCCTCTCTGTCCTGCTGCTCCTAACTGTCCACTCTGTCCTGCTACTCCTAACTGTCCTGCTGCTCCTAACTGTCCTCTCTGTCCTGCTGCTCCTAACTGTCCTCTCTGTCCTGCTGCTCCTAACTGTCCACTCTGTCCTGCTGCTCCTAACTGTCCTCTCTGTCCTGCTGCTCCTAACTGTCCACTCTGTCCTGCTGCTCCTAACTGTCCTCTCTGTCCTGCTACTCCTAACTGTCCTGCTGCTCCTAACTGTCCTCTCTGTCCTGCTACTCCTAACTGTCCTGCTGCTCCTAACTGTCCTCTCTGTCCTGCTGCTCCTAACTGTCCTCTCTGTCCTGCTGCTCCTAACTGTCCTCTCTGTCCTGCTGCTCCTAACTGTCCTCTCTGTCCTGCTGCTCCTAACTGTCCTCTCTGTCCTTCTGCTCCTAACTGTCCTCTCTGTCCTGCTGCTCCTAACTGTCCACTCTGTCCTGCTGCTCCTAACTGTCCTCTCTGTCCTACTGCTCCTAACTGTCCTCTCTGTCCTGCTTCTCCTAACTGTCCTGCTACTCCTAACTGTCCACTCTGTCCTGCTGCTCCTAACTGTCCATTCTGTCCTGCTGCTCCTCTCTGTCCTGCTGCTCCTAACTGTCCTCTCTGTCCTGCTGCTCCTAACTGTCCTCTCTGTCCTGCTGCTCCTAACTGTCCTCTCTGTCCTGCTGCTCCTAACTGTCCTCTCTGTCCTGCTGCTCCTAACTGTCCTCTCTGTCCTGCTGCTCCTAACTGTCCTCTCTGTCCTGCTGCTCCTAACTGTCCACTCTGTCCTGCTGCTCCTAACTGTCCTCTCTGTCCTGCTGCTCCTAACTGTCCTCTCTGTCCTGCTACTCCTAACTGTCCACTCTGTCCTGCTGCTCCTAACTGTCCTCTCTGTCCTGCTGCTCCTAACTGTCCTCTCTGTCCTGCTACTCCTAACTGTCCTCTCTGTCCTGCTGCTCCTAACTGTCCACTCTGTCCTGCTGCTCCTAACTGTCCACTCTGTCCTACTGCTCCTAACTGTCCTCTCTGTCCTGCTGCTCCTAACTGTCCTGCTGCTCCTAACTGTCCTCTCTGTCCTGCTGCTCCTAACTGTCCACTCTGTCCTGCTGCTCCTAACTGTCCTCTCTGTCCTGCTACTCCTAACTGTCCTGCTGCTCCTAACTGTCCTCTCTGTCCTGCTGCTCCTAACTGTCCACTCTGTCCTGCTGCTCCTAACTGTCCACTCTGTCCTGCTGCTCCTAACTGTCCTCTCTGTCCTGCTGCTCCTAACTGTCCTCTCTGTCCTGCTGCTCCTAACTGTCCTCTCTGTCCTGCTGCTCCTAACTGTCCACTCTGTCCTGCTGCTCCTAACTGTCCTCTCTGTCCTACTGCTCCTAACTGTCCTCTCTGTCCTGCTGCTCCTAACTGTCCTGCTGCTCCTAACTGTCCTCTCTGTCCTGCTGCTCCTAACTGTCCACTCTGTCCTGCTGCTCCTAACTGTCCTCTCTGTCCTGCTACTCCTAACTGTCCTCTCTGTCCTGCTGCTCCTAACTGTCCTCTCTGTCCTGCTGCTCCTAACTGTCCTGCTGCTCCTAACTGTCCTCTCTGTCCTGCTGCTCCTAACTGTCCTCTCTGTCCTGCTGCTCCTAACTGTCCTCTCTGTCCTGCTGCTCCTAACTGTCCACTCTGTCCTGCTGCTCCTAACTGTCCTCTCTGTCCTGCTGCTCCTAACTGTCCTCTCTGTCCTGCTGCTCCTAACTGTCCTCTCTGTCCTGCTGCTCCTAACTGTCCTCTCTGTCCTGCTGCTCCTAACTGTCCACTCTGTCCTACTGCTCCTAACTGTCCTCTCTGTCCTGCTGCTCCTAACTGTCCACTCTGTCCTGCTGCTCCTAACTGTCCTCTCTGTCCTGCTGCTCCTAACTGTCCACTCTGTCCTGCTGCTCCTAACTGTCCATTCTGTCCTGCTGCTCCTAACTGTCCTCTCTGTCCTGCTTCTCCTAACTGTCCACTCTGTCCTACTGCTCCTAACTGTCCTCTCTGTCCTGCTGCTCCTAACTGTCCACTCTGTCCTGCTGCTCCTAACTGTCCTCTCTGTCCTGCTGCTCCTAACTGTCCTCTCTGTCCTGCTGCTCCTAACTGTCCTCTCTGTCCTGCTGCTCCTAACTGTATCAAAGGATGAGTCCAAAATGGCACCTTATGGACCCTGGTCAAAAGTAGTGTACTACATAGGGAACATGAGGATCACACTGAAGAGATAGCCGCCAACTGAAACATCAGCGAGCCACCGTCCCTCCTATCTCCTCTGACTCTCTGTTGTGTTTCTAAAGTCTATAGACATACTATCAAAATGGCTCCTACACTCTCAGCGTTGTATAGAGTAGAATCACACTGAGGGTACATGGGCAAGACAGCAGGAGAACTATGAATAGAACATAGATATGGCTTTTATCTGATCTGGCTTTTCTCTGATCTGGCTTTTCTCTGATCTGGCTTTTCTCTGATCTGGACTCAAGCTGCTATGAGTGAACAGTAACAGACTAGTTCCAGTTCAGCTGGTGGTTGTGATGAATACTGAATGACCCACCTTGTCCATGTTGGGTTTGATGCAGCGCACGAAGAAAGGGTTGGAGGCACTCAGAGTGTTCATCAAGGAATGGAGAGAGTCCTGCAGAAACACAACAACACATCTAGATATAGATACAGGATCACAAACACAACAACACTTCTAGATATAGATACAGGATCACAAACACAACAACACTTCTAGATATAGATACAGGATCACAAACACAACAACACTTCTAGATATAGATACAGGATCACAAACACAACAACACTTCTAGATATAGATACAGGATCACAAACACAACAACACTTCTAGATATAGATACAGGATCACAAACACAACAACACTTCTAGATATAGATACAGGATCACAAACACAACAACACTTCTAGATATAGATACAGGATCACAAACACAACAACACTTCTAGATATAGATACAGGATCACAAACACAACAACACTTCTAGATATAGATACATAATCACAAACACAACAACACTTCTAGATATAGATACAGGATCACAAACACAACAACACTTCTAGATATAGATACAGGATCACAAACACAACAACACTTCTAGATATAGATACAGAATCACAAACACAACAACACTTCTAGATATAGATACAGGATCACAAACACAACAACACTTCTAGATATAGATACAGGATCACAAACACAACAACACTTCTAGATATAGATACAGGATCACAAACACAACAACACTTCTAGATATAGATACAGAATCACAAACACAACAACACTTCTAGATATAGATACAGGATCACAAACACAACAACACTTCTAGATATAGATACAGAATCACAAACACAACAACACTTCTAGATATAGATACAGGATCACAAACACAACAACACTTCTAGATATAGATACAGAATCACAAACACAACAACACTTCTAGATATAGATACAGAATCACAAACACAACAACACTTCTAGATATAGATACAGGATCACAAACACAACAACACTTCTAGATATAGATACAGGATCACAAACACAACAACACTTCTAGATATAGATACAGGATCACAAACACAACAACACATTGTGTCATGGTCCCCTGGAGGGTTTTGTGACGTGATGTGTTTTAAAGGTAATGAACAGTCACAATGATGAAACCAGATCTAAGTATGATGACCAAAGTATAAAAAATTACTGTTGCTTCTACATTGATAAAGTTTGATCATAAAGTTACTGGTCCCCTCCCCCGTGTCAAACACTTGGATTCAGGAGGCGGGATTACTAACGGGATAGGGTGACATCACCCTAACTCTCTCATTTCAATACACCAATGGTAACATGATATTCTCTTACCATATTTAAACAAGTACCGCCTTGTAACCAACATCGGAGAAGGCATGTTTGCAGAGGGGCGTGGTTTATATACAGTGCTCTCCAACAGTATTGGGACAAAGACACATTTGTTGTTGTTTTGGCTCTGTACTCCAGCACTTTGGATTGGAAATGATACAATGACTGTGAGGTTAAAGTACAGACTATGAATGGTAGAAATGAATGGTAAATGATGTATTGTGTTATTTTGGAGTTAAAGTGCAAACCGTCAGTTTTAATCTGAGGGGATTTTCATCCAACATTTCATTACAGCATTACAGCACTTTATGTACATAGTCCCCCCATTTTAGGGGACCAAAAGTATTGGGACAAATTCACTTATACAGTTGAAGTCGGAAGTTTACATACACCTTAGTCAAATACATTTAAACTCAGTTTTTCACAATTCCTGACATTTAATCCTAGTAAAAATTCACTGTTTTAGGTCAGTTAGGATCACCACTTTATATTAAGAATGTGAAATGTCAGAATAATAGTAGAGAGAATGATTTATTTCAGCTTTTATTTAGTTCATCACATTTTACATTTTTAGTCATTTAGCAGACATTTAGCATTTTCATACTGGCCCCCCGTGAGAATCGAACCCACAACCCTGGCGTTGCAAACGCAATGCTCTACCAACTGAGCTACACGGGATTACATTCCCAGTGGGTCAGAAGTTTACATTCTTAAATTCTTAAACTTGGGTCAAATGTTTCGGGTAGCCTTCCACAAGCTTCCCACAATAAGTTGGGTGAATTCTGGCCCATTCCTCCTGATAGAGCTGGTGTAACTGAGTCAGGTTTGTAGGCATCCTTGCTCGCACACACTTTTTCAGTTCTGCCCACAAATGTTCCATAGGATTGAGGTCAGGGCTTTGTGATGGCCACTCCAATACCTTGACTTTGTTGTCCTTCAGCCATTTTGCTACAACTTTGGAAGTATGCTTGGGGTCATTGTCCATTTGGAACACCCATTTGCGACCAAGCTTTCACTTCCTGACTGATGTCTTGAGATGTTGCTTCAATATATCCACGTAATTTTCCTTCCTCATGATGCCATCTATTTTGTGAAGTGCACCAGTCCCTCCTGCAGCAAAGCACCCCCATGCTTCATGGTTGGGATGGTGTTCTTCTGCTTGCAAGCATCCGCCTTTTTCCTCCAAACATAACGATGGTCATTATGGCCAAACAGTTCTATTTTTGTTTCATCAGACCAGAGGACATTTCTCCAAAAAGTACGATCTTTGGCCCCATGTGCAGTTGCAAACTGTAGTCGGGCTTTTTTATGGCGGTTTTGGAGCAGTGGCTTCTTCCTTGCTGAGCGGCCTTTCGGGTTATGTCGATATAGGACTTGTTTTATTGTGGCTATAGATACTTGTGTACCTGTTTCCTCCAGCATCTTCACAAGGTCCATTGCTGTTGTTCTGGGATTGATTTGCACTTTTCGCACCAAAGCACATTCATCTCTAGCAGAAAGAATGCGTCTCCTTCCTGAGCGGTATGACGGCTGCGTGGTCCCATGGTGTTTATACTTGCGTACTGTTTTCTGTACCGATGAACGTGGTACCTTCAGGAGTTTTTTCCTGAGGTCTTGGCTGATTTCTTTTGATTTTCCCATGATGTCAAGCAAAGAAGCACTGAGTTTGAAGGTAGGCCTTGAAATACATCCACAGGTACACTTCCAATTGACTCATATGATGTCATTTAGCCTATCAGAAGCTTCTAAAGCCATGACATCATTTTCTGGAATTTTCCAAGCTGTTTAAAGGCACAGTCAACTTAGTGTATGTAAACTTCTGACCCACTGGAATTGTGATACAGTGAATTATAAGTGAAATCATCTGTCTGTAAACAATTGCTGGAAAAATTACTTGTGTCATTCACAAAGCAGATGTCCTAACCGACTTGCCAAAACTATAGTTTGTTAACAAGAAATTTGTGGAGTGGTTGAAAAACGAGTTTTAATGACTCCAACCTAAGTGTATGTAAACTTCCGACTTCAACTGTACAGTGGGGAAAAAAGTATTTAGTCAGCCACCAATTGTGCAAGTTCTCCCACTTAAAAAGATGAGAGAGGCCTGTAATTTTCATCATAGGTACACGTCAACTATGACAGACAAAATTAGAAAAAAAAATCCAGAAAATCACATTGTAGGATGTTTAATGAATTTATTTGCAAATTATGGTGGAAAATAAGTATTTGGTCAATAACAAAAGTTTCTCAATACTTTGTTATATACCCTTTGTTGGCAATGACACAGGTCAAACGTTTTCTGTAAGTCTTCACAAGGTTTTCACACACTGTTGCTGGTATTTTGGCCCATTCCTCCATGCAGATCTCCTCTAGAGCAGTGATGTTTTGGGGCTGTCGCTGGGCAACACGGACTTTCAACTCCCTCCAAAGATTTTCTATGGGGTTGAGATCTGGAGACTGGCTAGGCCACTCCAGGACCTTGAAATGCTTCTTACGAAGCCACTCCTCGTTGCCCGGGTGGTGTGTTTGGGATCATTGTCATGCTGAAAGACCCAGCCACGTTTCATCTTCAATGCCCTTGCTGATGGAAGGAGGTTTTCACTCAAAATCTCACGATACATGGCCCCATTCATTCTTTCCTTTACACGGATCAGTCGTCGTGGTCGCTTTGCAGAAAAACAGCCCCAAAGCATGATGTTTCCACCCCCATGCTTCACAGTAGGTATGGTGTTCTTTGGATGCAACTCAGCATTCTTTGTCCTCCAAACACGACGAGTTGAGTTTTTACCAAAAAGTTCTATTTTGGTTTCATCTGACCATTTTACATTCTCCCAATCCTCTTCTGGATCATCCAAATGCACTCTAGCTAACTTCAGACGGGCCTGGACATGTACTGGCTTAAGCAGGGGGACACGTCTGGCACTGCAGGATTTGAGTCCCTGGCGGCGTAGTGTGTTACTGATGGTAGGCTTTGTTACTTTGGTCCCAGCTCTCTGCAGGTCATTCACTAGGTCCCCCCGTGTGGTTCTGGGATTTTTGCTCACCGTTCTTGTGATCATTTTGACCCCACAGGGTGAGATCTTGCGTGGAGCCCCAGATCGAGGGAGATTATCAGTGGTCTTGTATGTCTTCCATTTCCTAATAATTGCTCCCACAGTTGATTTCTTCAAACCAAGCTGCTTACCTATTGCAGATTCAGTCTTCCCAGCCTGGTGCAGGTCTACAATTTTGTTTCTGGTGTCCTTTGACAGCTCTTTGGTCTTGGCCATAGTGGAGTTCGGAGTGTGACTGTTTGAGGTTGTGGACAGGTGTCTTTTATACTGATAACAAGTTCAAACAGGTGCCATTAATACAGGTAACGAGTGGAGGACAGAGGAGCCTCTTAAAGAAGAAGTTACAGGTCTGTGAGAGCCAGAAATCTTGCTTGTTTGTAAGTGACCAAATACTTATTTTCCACCATAATTTGCAAATAAATTCATAAAAAATCATACAGTGTGATTTTCTGGAATTTTTTCTCTCTATTTGTCTGTCATAGTTGACGTGTACCTATGATGAAAATTACAGGCCTCTCTCATCTTTTTAAGTGGGAGAACTTGCACAATTGGTGGCTGACTAAATCCTTTTTTCCCCACTGTATATATCTCTCCCTCCCATCCCGGAGGACCTGAGCCCTAGGACCATTCCTCAGGACTACCTGGCCTGATGACTCCTGGCTGTCCCCAGTCCACCTGGTCGTGCTGCTGCTCCAGTTTCCACTCTTCTGTCTGCGGCTATGGAACCCTGACCTGTTCACTGGACGTGCTACCTTGTCCCAGACCTGCTGTTTTAAACTCTCTCTCTCTACCGCACCTGCTATTTCAACCTCTAAATGCCCGGCTATGAAAAGCCAAGTGACGTTTACTCCTGATGTACTGACCTGTTGCAACCTCTACAACCACTGTGATTATTATTTGACCCTGCTGGTCATCTATGAACGTTTGAACATCTTGGGAGAAAAATCTGGCCTTAATGGCCATGTACTGTTATAATCTCCACCCGGCACAGCCAGAAGGGGACTGGCCACCCCTCAGAGCCTGGTTCTTTCCTAGGTTCCTGCCTTTCTAGGGAGTTTTTTCTAGCCACCGTGCTTCTACATCTGCATTGCTTGCTGTTTGGGGTTAAGGCTGGGTTTCTGTATAGCACTTTGTGACATCTGCTGATTTGATTGATTGATTGATTGAAGTCAAGACAATACCAATCATATAATAGACTACTCCAAGGGGAAGTCAAGACACCTATCATATAAAAGACTACTCCAAGGGGAAGTCAAGACACCTATCATATAATAGACTACTCCAAGGGGAAGTCAAGACAATACCAATCATATAATAGACTACTCCAAGGGGAAGTCAAGACAATACCTATCATATAATAGACTACTCCAAGGGGAAGTCACGACACCTATCATATAATAGACTACTCCAAGGGGAAGTCACGACAATACCTATCATATAATAGACTACTCCAAGGGGAAGTCAAGACACCTATCATATAATAGACTACTCCAAGGGGAAGTCAAGACAATACCTATCATATAATAGACTACTCCAAGGGGAAGTCACGACACCTATCATATAATAGACTACTCCAAGGGGAAGTCAAGACAATACCAATCATATAATAGACTACTCCAAGGGGAAGTCAAGACAATACCTATCATATAATAGACTACTCCAAGGGGAAGTCACGACACCTATCATATAATAGACTACTCCAAGGGGAAGTCAAGACACCTATCATATAATAGACTACTCCAAGGGGAAGTCAAGACAATACCTATCATATAATAGACTACTCCAAGGGGAAGTCACGACAATACCTATCATATAATAGACTACTCCAAGGGGAAGTCAAGACACCTATCATATAATAGACTACTCCAAGGGGAAGTCAAGACAATACCTATCATATAATAGACTACTCCAAGGGGAAGTCACGACAATACCTATCATATAATAGACTACTCCAAGGGGAAGTCAAGACAATACCTATCATATAATAGCCAAGAGGATTCCATCAGGTTCAAAGGATAAAGGTTTAGTATGTGGATGACTAGAGGTCAGAGGTCAGGGGTTATGGATAGTGGTTCTCACCCTGAACTGAGAGCTGACGGTGGGTCAGGGGTTATGGATAGTGGTTCTCACTCTGAACTGAGAGCTGACGGTGGGTTAGGGTCAGGGGTTATGGATAGTGGTTCTCACTCTGAACTGAGAGCTGACGGTGGGTTAGGGTCAGGGGTTATGGATAGTGGTCCTCACCCTGAACTGAGAGCTGACGGTGGGTTAGGGTCAGAGGTCAGGGGTTATGGATAGTGGTTCTCACCCTGAACTGAGAGCTGACGGTGGGTTAGGGTCAGGGGTTATGGATAGTGGTCCTCACCCTGAACTGAGAGCTGACGGTGGGTTAGGGGTTATGGATAGTGGTTCTCACTCTGAACTGAGAGCTGACGGTGGGTCAGAGGTCAGGGGTTATGGATAGTGGTTCTCACCCTGAACTGAGCGCTGACGGTGGGTCAGGGGTCAGGGGTTATGGATAGTGGTTCTCACTCTGAACTGAGAGCTGACGGTGGGTTAGGGGTCAGGGGTTATGGATAGTGGTTCTCACTCTGAACTGAGAGCTGACGGTGGGTTAGGGTCAGGGGTTATGGATAGTGGTTCTCACCCTGAACTGAGAGCTGACGGTGGGTTAGGGGTTATGGATAGTGGTTCTCACCCTGAACTGAGAGCTGACGGTGGGTTAGGGGTTATGGATAGTGGTCCTCACCCTGAACTGAGAGCTGACGGTGGGTTAGGGGTTATGGATAGTGGTTCTCACCCTGAACTGAGAGCTGACGGTGGGTTAGGGTCAGGGGTCAGGGGTTATGGATAGTGGTTCTCACTCTGAACTGAGAGCTGACGGTGGGTCAGGGGTTATGGATAGTGGTTCTCACTCTGAACTGAGAGCTGACGGTGGGTTAGGGGTCAGGGGTTATGGATAGTGGTTCTCACTCTGAACTGAGAGCTGACGGTGGGTTAGGGTCAGAGGTCAGGGGTTATGGATAGTGGTTCTCACCCTGAACTGAGAGCTGACGGTGGGTTAGGGTCAGAGGTCAGGGGTTATGGATAGTGGTTCTCACTCTGAACTGAGAGCTGACGGTGGGTTAGGGTCAGAGGTCAGGGGTTATGGATAGTGGTTCTCACTCTGAACTGAGAGCTGACGGTGGGTTAGGGGTCAGGGGTTATGGATAGTGGTTCTCACTCTGAACTGAGAGCTGACGGTGGGTTAGGGGTTATGGATAGTGGTTCTCACTCTGAACTGAGAGCTGACGGTGGGTTAGGGGTCAGGGGTTATGGATAGTGGTTCTCACCCTGAACTGAGAGCTGACGGTGGGTCAGGGGTCAGGGGTTATGGATAGTGGTTCTCACTCTGAACTGAGAGCTGACGGTGGGTTAGGGGTCAGGGGTTATGGATAGTGGTTCTCACTCTGAACTGAGAGCTGACGGTGGGTTAGGGTCAGGGGTTATGGATAGTGGTTCTCACTCTGAACTGAGAGCTGACGGTGGGTTAGGGGTCAGGGGTTATGGATAGTGGTTCTCACCCTGAACTGAGAGCTGACGGTGGGTTAGGGGTTAGGGGTTATGGATAGTGGTTCTCACCCTGAACTGAGAGCTGACGGTGGGTTAGGGGTTATGGATAGTGGTTCTCACCCTGAACTGAGAGCTGACGGTGGGTTAGGGGTTATGGATAGTGGTTCTCACCCTGAACTGAGAGCTGACGGTGGGTTAGGGGTTATGGATAGTGGTTCTCACCCTGAACTGAGAGCTGACGGTGGGTTAGGGGTTAGGGGTTATGGATAGTGGTTCTCACTCTGAACTGAGAGCTGACGGTGGGTTAGGGGTCAGGGGTTATGGATAGTGGTTCTCACCCTGAACTGAGAGCTGACGGTGGGTTAGGGGTTATGGATAGTGGTTCTCACCCTGAACTGAGAGCTGACGGTGGGTTAGGGGTTATGGATAGTGGTTCTCACCCTGAACTGAGAGCTGACGGTGGGTTAGGGGTCAGGGGTTATGGATAGTGGTTCTCACCCTGAACTGAGAGCTGACAGTGGGTTAGGGTCAGGGGTTATGGATAGTGGTTCTCACTCTGAACTGAGAGCTGACGGTGGGTTAGGGTCAGAGGTCAGGGGTTATGGATAGTGGTTTTCACCCTGAACTGAGAGCTGACGGTGGGTTAGGGGTCAGGGGTTATGGATAGTGGTTCTCACTCTGAACTGAGAGCTGACGGTGGGTTAGGGTCAGGGGTTATGGATAGTGGTTCTCACTCTGAACTGAGAGCTGACGGTGGGTTAGGGGTCAGGGGTTATGGATAGTGGTTCTCACACTGAACTGAGAGCTGACGGTGGGTTAGGGTCAGAGGTCAGGGGTTATGGATAGTGGTTCTCACCCTGAACTGAGAGCTGACGGTGGGTTAGGGGTTATGGATAGTGGTTCTCACTCTGAACTGAGAGCTGACGGTGGGTTAGGGGTCAGGGGTTATGGATAGTGGTTCTCACTCTGAACTGAGAGCTGACGGTGGGTTAGGGGTCAGGGGTTATGGATAGTGGTTCTCACCCTGAACTGAGAGCTGACGGTGGGTTAGGGGTTATGGATAGTGGTCCTCACCCTGAACTGAGAGCTGACGGTGGGTTAGGGTCAGAGGTCAGGGGTTATGGATAGTGGTTCTCACCCTGAACTGAGAGCTGACGGTGGGTTAGGGTCAGGGGTTATGGATAGTGGTTCTCACCCTGAACTGAGAGCTGACGGTGGGTTAGGGTCAGAGGTCAGGGGTTATGGATAGTGGTCCTCACCCTGAACTGAGAGCTGACGGTGGGTTAGGGTCAGAGGTCAGGGGTTATGGATAGTGGTTCTCACCCTGAACTGAGAGCTGACGGTGGGTTAGGGTCAGGGGTTATGGATAGTGGTTCTCACCCTGAACTGAGAGCTGACGGTGGGTTAGGGGTTATGGATAGTGGTTCTCACCCTGAACTGAGAGCTGACGGTGGGTTAGGGGTTATGGATAGTGGTTCTCACCCTGAACTGAGAGCTGACGGTGGGTTAGGGTCAGGGGTTATGGATAGTGGTTCTCACCCTGAACTGAGAGCTGACGGTGGGTTAGGGGTCAGGGGTTATGGATAGTGGTTCTCACTCTGAACTGAGAGCTGACGGTGGGTTAGGGGTCAGGGGTTATGGATAGTGGTTCTCACTCTGAACTGAGAGCTGACGGTGGGTTAGGGTCAGAGGTCAGGGGTTATGGATAGTGGTTCTCACTCTGAACTGAGAGCTGACGGTGGGTTAGGGGTCAGGGGTTATGGATAGTGGTTCTCACTCTGAACTGAGAGCTGACGGTGGGTTAGGGGTTATGGATAGTGGTTCTCACTCTGAACTGAGAGCTGACGGTGGGTTAGGGGTTATGGATAGTGGTTCTCACCCTGAACTGAGAGCTGACGGTGGGTTAGGGGTTATGGATAGTGGTTCTCACCCTGAACTGAGAGCTGACGGTGGGTTAGGGTCAGAGGTCAGGGGTTATGGATAGTGGTTCTCACTCTGAACTGAGAGCTGACGGTGGGTTAGGGGTTAGGGGTTATGGATAGTGGTTCTCACCCTGAACTGAGAGCTGACGGTGGGTTAGGGGTTAGGGGTTATGGATAGTGGTTCTCACCCTGAACTGAGAGCTGACGGTGGGTTAGGGGTTATGGATAGTGGTTCTCACCCTGAACTGAGAGCTGACGGTGGGTTAGGGGTTATGGATAGTGGTTCTCACCCTGAACTGAGAGCTGACGGTGGGTTAGGGGTTATGGATAGTGGTCCTCACCCTGAACTGAGAGCTGACGGTGGGTTAGGGTCAGAGGTCAGGGGTTATGGATAGTGGTTCTCACCCTGAACTGAGAGCTGACGGTGGGTTAGGGGTTATGGATAGTGGTTCTCACCCTGAACTGAGAGCTGACGGTGGGTTAGGGTCAGGGGTTATGGATAGTGGTTTTCACCCTGAACTGAGAGCTGACGGTGGGTTAGGGGTCAGGGGTTATGGATAGTGGTTCTCACTCTGAACTGAGAGCTGACGGTGGGTTAGGGTCAGGGGTTATGGATAGTGGTTCTCACTCTGAACTGAGAGCTGACGGTGGGTTAGGGGTCAGGGGTTATGGATAGTGGTTCTCACACTGAACTGAGAGCTGACGGTGGGTTAGGGTCAGAGGTCAGGGGTTATGGATAGTGGTTCTCACCCTGAACTGAGAGCTGACGGTGGGTTAGGGGTTATGGATAGTGGTTCTCACTCTGAACTGAGAGCTGACGGTGGGTTAGGGGTCAGGGGTTATGGATAGTGGTTCTCACTCTGAACTGAGAGCTGACGGTGGGTTAGGGGTCAGGGGTTATGGATAGTGGTTCTCACTCTGAACTGAGAGCTGACGGTGGGTTAGGGTCAGAGGTCAGGGGTTATGGATAGTGGTTCTCACCCTGAACTGAGAGCTGACGGTGGGTCAGGGGTTATGGATAGTGGTTCTCACTCTGAACTGAGAGCTGACGGTGGGTTAGGGTCAGGGGTTATGGATAGTGGTTCTCACTCTGAACTGAGAGCTGACGGTGGGTTAGGGGTTATGGATAGTGGTCCTCACCCTGAACTGAGAGCTGACGGTGGGTTAGGGTCAGAGGTCAGGGGTTATGGATAGTGGTCCTCACCCTGAACTGAGAGCTGACGGTGGGTTAGGGGTCAGGGGTTATGGATAGTGGTTCTCACACTGAACTGAGAGCTGACGGTGGGTTAGGGTCAGAGGTCAGGGGTTATGGATAGTGGTTCTCACCCTGAACTGAGAGCTGACGGTGGGTTAGGGGTTATGGATAGTGGTTCTCACTCTGAACTGAGAGCTGACGGTGGGTTAGGGGTCAGGGGTTATGGATAGTGGTTCTCACTCTGAACTGAGAGCTGACGGTGGGTTAGGGGTCAGGGGTTATGGATAGTGGTTCTCACTCTGAACTGAGAGCTGACGGTGGGTTAGGGGTTATGGATAGTGGTTCTCACCCTGAACTGAGAGCTGACGGTGGGTTAGGGGTTATGGATAGTGGTTCTCACTCTGAACTGAGAGCTGACGGTGGGTTAGGGTCAGAGGTCAGGGGTTATGGATAGTGGTTCTCACCCTGAACTGAGAGCTGACGGTGGGTTAGGGTCAGGGGTTATGGATAGTGGTTCTCACCCTGAACTGAGAGCTGACGGTGGGTTAGGGTCAGAGGTCAGGGGTTATGGATAGTGGTCCTCACCCTGAACTGAGAGCTGACGGTGGGTTTGCGTCTGGCCGTCCCCATCTTCAGGGTCTCCTCTCCGTTCCTGCTCCCGACACGCTCAAACAGGTCATAGATGAAGTCAAGTCTGCAACACACATGTTACATATTATTCATATACTTAAACCATAGTTATATAGAATAAAAATACAACCTCGACAAAGGAGGGACTATATGCACAATGTCAACTGCACAGAGATCATTCAACTGTTGCAAGCATTTTATGACCCAGGGAAAGGGGATACCTAGTCAGTTGTACATCTGAATGCATTCAACTGAAATGTGTCTTCCACATTTAACCCAACCCCTCTGAATCATAGATGTGCGTCATCAGTGCCCGGGAGCAGTTGTTCTTGGGGACTGCTTTGCTCAAGGGCAGATTTTACCCCCTAGTCGTCTCAGGGATTCGAACCAGAGACCTTTCGGTTACTGGCCCAAAGCTCTTACCCGCAGGGTTTCCCAAACTAGGTCCTGGGCCCCCCCCCCCTAGCACTACACAGCTAGGTCCTGGGGCCCCCCCTAGGTGTTGCGGTTTTTGCCCTAGCACTACACAGCTGATTAAAATACTCAAAGCTTGATGATGAGTTGGTTATTTGAATCAGCTGTGTAGTGCTAGGATAAAAACCACAACGTGCACCCAGGGTGGGCCCCAGGACCCAGTTTGGGAAACCCTGCCAACAGTAATACACATTGGTGTGCATACCTGCTGTCTTTCAGCATGTTTAAGATGTCATCTCTGAAGGTGTCTCTGTTCTTCTGTAGGATCCCTCTGATGTCATACAGAACCTGGTGAAAACAGACAGGTAGAGATGTTACAGTACGTTCAGTTAGTAACAGACAGGTAGAGATGTTACAGTACGTTCAGTTAGTAACAGACAGGTAGACATGTTACAGTACGTTCAGTTAGTAACAGACAGGTAGACATGTTACAGTACGTTCAGTTAGTAACAGACAGGTAGACATGTTACAGTACGTTCAGTTAGTAACAGACAGGTAGACATGTTACAGTACGTTCAGTTAGTAACAGTACAGACAGGTAGACATGTTACAGTACGTTCAGTTAGTAACAGACAGGTAGACATGTTACAGTACGTTCAGTTAGTAACAGTACAGACAGGTAGACATGTTACAGTACGTTCAGTTAGTAACAGACAGGTAGACATGTTACAGTACGTTCAGTTAGTAACAGACAGGTAGACATGTTACAGTACGTTCAGTTAGTAACAGACAGGTAGACATGTTACAGTACGTTCAGTTAGTAACAGTACAGACAGGTAGACATGTTACAGTACGTTCAGTTAGTAACAGACAGGTAGACATGTTACAGTACGTTCAGTTAGTAACAGACAGGTAGACATGTTACAGTACGTTCAGTTAGTAACAGACAGGTAGACATGTTACAGTACGTTCAGTTAGTAACAGTACAGACAGGTAGACATGTTACAGTACGTTCAGTTAGTAACAGACAGGTAGACATGTTACAGTACGTTCAGTTAGTAACAGACAGGTAGACATGTTACAGTACGTTCAGTTAGTAACAGACAGGTAGACATGTTACAGTACGTTCAGTTAGTAACAGTACAGACAGGTAGACATGTTACAGTACGTTCAGTTAGTAACAGACAGGTAGACATGTTACAGTACGTTCAGTTAGTAACAGACAGGTAGACATGTTACGGTACGTTCAGTTAGTACAGTACAGACAGGTAGAGAATGACAGCTGTCTCCTAAAGTCTGTCAAAGCTGTGGCTGAGACTCGGTGAGAGAGTGGTTAAGGGACGGTGTGAACAAAGCGTAGCGGAGAGGAGCTGAGAGCAGTGTTAATACTGTCACCTGTTGAGAGTTACTGAGCCCTGGTCTCAACAGGAGAGGATTCCTCACTAGGGTAATGCTCCCCTTCCCAGGGCACAGAGGGGACAGTGAGGACAGAGGGGACGGAGAGGACAGAGGGGACGGAGAGGAGGGTCCCCCATGGGTGACAGGGGGATTTATATTTGTTGAAATAGAACAATACAAAGATCTGGCATAACGTCTCACTAGATCTGGCATAAGGTCTCACTAGATCTGGCAAAAGACAGAGAGAGAGAGAGAGAGAGATAGAGCAACGGAGAGAGAGAGAGCGACGGAGAGAGAAGCAGGAGAGAGAGAGAGAGCAACGGAGAGAGAGAGAGCGACGGAGAGAGAAGCAGGAGAGAGAGAGAGAGGGAGAGAGAGAGAGAGAGCAACGGAGAGAGAGAGAGCGACGGAGAGAGAAGCAGGAGAGAGAGAGAGAGAGAGAGAGAGAGAGCGCAACGGAGAGAGAGAGAGCGACGGAGAGAGAAGCAGGAGAGAGAGAGAGAGCGCAACGGAGAGAGAGAGAGCGACGGAGAGAGAAGCAGGAGAGAGAGAGAGAGAGAGAGAGAGAGAGAGAGAGAGAAGCAGGAGAGAGAGAGAGAGAGAGCAACGGAGAGAGAGAGAGCGACAGAGAGAGAAGCAGGAGAGAGAGAGAGAGAGAGAGAGAGAGAGAGCAACGGAGAGAGAGAGAGCGACGGAGAGAGAAACAGGAGAGAGAGAGAGAGAGAGAGAGAGAGTGTGAGAGAGAGAAAGAGTGTGAGAGTGAGAGACAAATGTAATGTCAATATAGTGTATATAATAACGGAGCAGTGATGATCCAAGGCACTGAGGCCAGACTGGAGCTGATTGAAGAAGAGTTTAACATGATAAAACCTCTAGTGGATGATGAACTAAAAACTGACATGTCTCCACTAACAACGCCTGCAACTCCCAAAACATGGGCTTCAAAACAGGAGGCCCACAGAACATCCCTCCCCTTTAGCAGCTGAGGCCCACAGAACATCCCTCCCCTTTAGCAGCTGTCTGCCCACAGAACATTCCTCCCCTTTAGCAGCTGTCTGCCCACAGAACATCCCTCCCCTTTAGCAGCTGTCTGCCCACAGAACATCCCTCCCCTTTAGCAGCTGTCTGCCCACAGAACATCCCTCCCCTTTAGCAGCTGAGGCCCACAGAACATCCCTCCCCTTTAGCAGCTGTCTACCCACAGAACATCCCTCCCCTTTAGCAGCTGTCTGCACACAGAACATCCCTCCCCTTTAGCAGCTGAGGCCCACAGAACATCCCTCCCCTTTAGCAGCTGTCTGCCCACAGAACATCCATCCCCTTTAGCAGCTGTCTGCCCACAGAACATCCCTCCCCTTTAGCAGCTGTCTGCCCACAGAACATCCCTCCCCTTTAGCAGCTGTCTGCCCACAGAACATCCCTCCCCTTTAGCAGCTGTCTGCCCACAGAACATCCCTCCCCTTTAGCAGCTGTCTGCCCACAGAACATCCCTCCCCTTTAGCAGCTGAGGCCCACAGAACATCCCTCCCCTTTAGCAGCTGTCTGCCCACAGAACATCCCTCCCCTTTAGCAGCTGTCTGCCCACAGAACATCCCTCCCCTTTAGCAGCTGTCTGCCCACAGAACATCCCTCCCCTTTAGCAGCTGAGGCCCACAGAACATCCCTCCCCTTTAGCAGCTGTCTGCCCACAGAACATCCCTCCCCTTTAGCAGCTGTCTGCACACAGAACATCCCTCCCCTTTAGCAGCTGAGGCCCACAGAACATCCCTCCCCTTTAGCAGCTGTCTGCCCACAGAACATCCCTCCCCTTTAGCAGCTGTCTGCCCACAGAACATCCCTCCCCTTTAGCAGCTGTCTGCCCACAGAACATCCCTCCCCTTTAGCAGCTGTCTGCCCACAGAACATCCCTCCCCTTTAGCAGCTGTCTGCCCACAGAACATCCCTCCCCTTTAGCAGCTGTCTGCCCACAGAACATCCCTCCCCTTTAGCAGCTGAGGCCCACAGAACATCCCTCCCCTTTAGCAGCTGTCTGCCCACAGAACATCCCTCCCCTTTAGCAGCTGTCTGCCCACAGAACATCCCTCCCCTTTAGCAGCTGTCTGCCCACAGAACATCCCTCCCCTTTAGCAGCTGAGGCCCACAGAACATCCCTCTCCTTTAGCAGCTGTCTGCCCACAGAACATCCCTCCCCTTTAGCAGCTGAGGCCCACAGAACATCCCTCCCCTTTAGCAGCTGTCTGCCCACAGAACATCCCTCCCCTTTAGCAGCTGTCTGCACACCAAAAACATTATTGGTGAAAGGAATCCAGAACTGCCTCTCCCTACTGGAAGTGGAGATGACAGAATACAAGGAGAGAAAACAAGAAGGATGTGACACTGTCCAGACGCTGACGGAAGAGTCGAGGCATTTCCAGTTAAGACAGAACACTGAACAAATGCCACAGTCCAATGATGCCCTCCAAGAGGAGCTGTGTGTAGTGAAGGTGGAGGTGCAGCAGAGAGACAGGGACATGATGCCCTCCAAGAGGAGCTGTGTGTAGTGAAGGTGGAGGTGCAGCAGAGAGACAGGGACATGATGCCCTCCAAGAGGAGCTGTGTGTAGTGAAGGTGGAGGTGCAGCAGAGAGACAGGGACATGATGTCCTCCAAGAGGAGCTGTGTGTAGTGAAGGTGCAGCAGAGAGACAGGGACATGATGTCCTCCAAGAGGAGCTGTGTGTAGTGAAGGTGGAGGTGCAGCTGAGAGACAGGGACATGATGCCCTCCAAGAGGAGCTGTGTGTAGTGAAGGTGGAGGTGCAGCAGAGAGACAGGGACATGATGCCCTCCAAGAGGAGCTGTGTGTAGTGAAGGTGGAGGTGCAGCAGAGAGACAGGGACATGATGTCCTCCAAGAGGAGCTGTGTGTAGTGAAGGTGCAGCAGAGAGACAGGGACATGATGTCCTCCAAGAGGAGCTGTGTGTAGTGAAGGTGGAGGTGCAGCAGAGAGACAGGGACATGATGTCCTCCAAGAGGAGCTGTGTGTAGTGAAGGTGGAGGTGCAGCAGAGAGACAGGGACATGATGTCCTCCAAGAGGAGCTGTGTGTAGTGAAGGTGGAGGTGCAGCAGAGAGACAGGGACATGATGTCCTCCAAGAGGAGCTGTGTGTAGTGAAGGTGGAGGTGCAGCAGAGAGACAGGGACATGATGCCCTCCAAGAGGAGCTGTGTGTAGTGAAGGTGGAGGTGCAGCAGAGAGACAGGGACATGATGTCCTCCAAGAGGAGCTGTGTGTAGTGAAGGTGGAGGTGCAGCAGAGAGACAGGGACATGATGCCCTCCAAGAGGAGCTGTGTGTAGTGAAGGTGGAGGTGCAGCTGAGAGACAGGGACATCAATACAATTTAATTTGATTTGATTTGAGAGAGAGAGACATCGATGCCCTCCGTCAGCAGCTTCTGACCATGCCACCAACAGATACCCCTGATCCCAGTGCAGCCTTCACCCAATCAGCCTGGTGGAAGCTCAGATAGCCCTGATCCCAGTGCAGCCTTCACCCCATCAGCCTGGTGGAAGCTCAGATACCCCTGATCCCAGTGCAGCCTTCACCCCATCAGCCTGGTGGAAGCTCAGATAGCCCTGATCCCAGTGCAGCCTTCACCCCATCAGCCTGGTGGAAGCTCAGATAGCCCTGATCCCAGTGCAGCCTTCACCCCATCAGCCTGGTGGAAGCTCAGATAGCCCTGATCCCAGTGCAGCCTTCACCCCATCAGCCTGGTGGAAGCTCAGATAGCCCTGATCCCAGTGCAGCCTTCACCCCATCAGCCTGGTGGAAGCTCAGATAGCCCTGATCCCAGTGCAGCCTTCACCCCATCAGCCTGGTGGAAGCTCAGATAGCCCTGATCCCAGTGCAGCCTTCACCCCATCAGCCTGGTGGAAGCTCAGATAGCCCTGAGCCCAGTGCAGCCTTCACCCCATCAGCCTGGTGGAAGCTCAGATAGCCCTGATCCCAGTGCAGCCTTCACCCCATCAGCCTGGTGGAAGCTCAGATAGCCCTGATCCCAGTGCAGCCTTCACCCCATCAGCCTGGTGGAAGCTCAGATAGCCCTGAGCCCAGTGCAGCCTTCACCCCATCAGCCTGGTGGAAGCTCAGATAGCCCTGATCCCAGTGCAGCCTTCACCCCATCAGCCTGGTGGAAGCTCAGATAGCCCTGAGCCCAGTGCAGCCTTCACCCCATCAGCCTGGTGGAAGCTCAGATAGCCCTGATCCCAGTGCAGCCTTCACCCCATCAGCCTGGTGGAAGCTCAGATAGCCCTGAGCCCAGTGCAGCCTTCACCCCATCAGCCTGGTGGAAGCTCAGATAGCCCTGATCCCAGTGCAGCCTTCACCCCATCAGCCTGGTGGAAGCTCAGATAGCCCTGAGCCCAGTGCAGCCTTCACCCCATCAGCCTGGTGGAAGCTCAGATAGCCCTGATCCCAGTGCAGCCTTCACCCCATCAGCCTGGTGGAAGCTCAGATAGCCCTGATCCCAGTGCAGCCTTCACCCCATCAGCCTGGTGGAAGCTCAGATACCCCTGATCCCAGTGCAGCCTTCACCCCATCAGCCTGGTGGAAGCCCAGATAGCCCTGATCCCAGTGCAGCCTTCACCCCATCAGCCTGGTGGAAGCTCAGATAGCCCTGATCCCAGTGCAGCCTTCACCCCATCAGCCTGGTGGAAGCTCAGATAGCCCTGATCCCAGTGCAGCCTTCACCCCATCAGCCTGGTGGAAGCTCAGATAGCCCTGATCCCAGTGCAGCCTTCACCCCATCAGCCTGGTGGAAGACCAGATAGCCCTGATCCCAGTGCAGCCTTCACCCCATCAGCCTGGTGGAAGCTCAGATACCCCTGATCCCAGTGCAGCCTTCACCCCATCAGCCTGGTGGAAGCTCAGATAGCCCTGATCCCAGTGCAGCCTTCACCCCATCAGCCTGGTGGAAGCTCAGATAGCCCTGATCCCAGTGCAGCCTTCACCCCATCAGCCTGGTGGAAGCTCAGATAGCCCTGATCCCAGTGCAGCCTTCACCCCATCAGCCTGGTGGAAGCTCAGATAGCCCTGATCCCAGTGCAGCCTTCACCCCATCAGCCTGGTGGAAGCTCAGATAGCCCTGATCCCAGTGCAGCCTTCACCCCATCAGCCTGGTGGAAGCTCAGATAGCCCTGATCCCAGTGCAGCCTTCACCCCATCAGCCTGGTGGAAGCTCAGATAGCCCTGATCCCAGTGCAGCCTTCACCCCATCAGCCTGGTGGAAGCTCAGATAGCCCTGATCCCAGTGCAGCCTTCACCCCATCAGCCTGGTGGAAGCTCAGATAGCCCTGATCCCAGTGCAGCCTTCACCCCATCAGCCTGGTGGAAGCCCAGATAGCCCTGATCCCAGTGCAGCCTTCACCCCATCAGCCTGGTGGAAGCTCAGATAGCCCTGATCCCAGTGCAGCCTTCACCCCATCAGCCTGGTGGAAGCTCAGATAGCCCTGATCCCAGTGCAGCCTTCACCCCATCAGCCTGGTGGAAGCTCAGATAGCCCTGATCCCAGTGCAGCCTTCACCCCATCAGCCTGGTGGAAGCTCAGATAGCCCTGATCCCAGTGCAGCCTTCACAAGCCCCTCAGCCTCTTAGGGTTCACCCTGACCTGCCAACCTCCCAGCAGTCTGACCATGTTCAGGTGAACACACCTCCAGAGGACAGGGGACAGGATCCAGATCAACCCAGGTGACCTTCCAAAACTGCAGTTCTCTTAGACTGTAATGGGAATTATCTGGAAGATAGGAGACTATTCCCCAGACACCAGACAGCTAAATGCTGGTGTACCACTACTGACACTACAACTGCTCTATCAAGTCATAGACAAGACAAGACAACTGCTCTATCAAGTCATAGACAAGACAACTGCTCTATCAAGTCATAGACAAGACAACTGCTATATCAAGTCATAGACAAGACAACTGCTCTATCAAGTCATAGACAAGACAACTGCTCTATCAAGTCATAGACAAGACAACTGCTATATCAAGTCATAGACAAGACAAGAGAACTGCTCTATCAAGTCATAGACAAGACAACTGCTCTATCAAGTCATAGACAAGACAACTGTTCTATCAAGTCATAGACAAGACAAGACAACTGCTCTATCAAGTCATAGACAAGACAAGAAAACTGCTCTATCAAGTCATAGACAAGACAACTGCTCTATCAAGTCATAGACAAGACAACTGCTATATCAAGTCATAGACAAGACAAGAGAACTGCTCTATCAAGTCATAGACAAGACAACTGCTCTATCAAGTCATAGACAAGACAACTGCTCTATCAAGTCATAGACAAGACAAGACAACTGCTCTATCAAGTCATAGACAAGACAAGAAAACTGCTCTATCAAGTCATAGACAAGACAAGACATACTGGGAGAAAAGGAGAAGAGTGTCTGAGAAAAATAAAACATTATTATATCTTCTAGAAAGATCTCCCAAATGATCCACGATGTCAACCAAAACATCACCATGGACTGCTCCTCATTACCAAATGTCAGCATCTCTCACCACCACACCCTGACATGTGAGCACTTGTACGACCATTTACACCAGGACCATGAGGGAGTCACAATCTTTACCAAGGACCTGAAGGATGCCACGTTAGGATGTCCACAATCATACCAGCCCAGCAACAGAGCCCCCCCACTTCCCTATCCAAGGAGAGAGAGGAGGCCCATCTCATCTCAGCTGAGCCAGACACAGACATCTCCGGCGGTGCCAGAACCAACCCAGATCAGCCCAGCAGCACTAGAACCAGCCCAGCTCAGCCCAGCGGTGCCAGAACCAACCCAGATCAGCCCAGCAGCACTAGAACCAGCCCAGCTCAGCCCGGCGGTGCCAGAACCAACTCAGATCAGCCCAGCAGCACTAGAACCAGCCCAGCTCAGCCCAGCGGTGCCAGGACAAACCCAGCTCAGACAAGCGGTGCCAGGACCAACCCAGCTCAGCCCATTAGTGCCAGAACCAGCCCAGCTCAACCCAGCAGTGCCGGACACAGCTCAGCTCAACACAACCATTCATAGCACTGGACTGTACTCTATGGGTAGGACAAATAGTGGCCAACAGGAGGGTACCCCAGCCCAGACCAGACCAGACCTCAGCCTCACTGCCAGCCCACATATGTAGAGGCAGCCTCTGGTAAGAGACATATAGACCAGAGATCAGAGAGACAACCAGACCTGGCCCGCCTCAGCACAGCTCAACCAGATTATATAGACCCTTCGGCCATCGGAGAGACAACCAGACCTGGCCCGCCTCAGCACAGCTCAACCAGATTATATAGACCCTTCGGCCATCGGAGAGACAACCAGACCTGGCCCGCCTCAGCACAGCTCAACCAGATTATATAGACCCTTCGGCCATCGGAGAGACAACCAGACCTGGCCCGCCTCAGCACAGCTCAACCAGATTATATAGACCCTTCGGCCATCGGAGAGACAACCAGACCTGGCCCCCCTCAGCACAGCTCAACCAGATTATATAGACCCTTCGGCCATCGGAGAGACAACCAGACCTGGCCCGCCTCAGCACAGCTCAACCAGATTATATAGACCCTTCGGCCATCGGAGAGACAACCAGACCTGGCCCGCCTCAGCACAGCTCAACCAGATTATATAGACCCTTCAGCCATCGGAGAGACAACCAGACCTGGCCCGCCTCAGCACAGCTCAACCAGATTATATAGACCCTTCGGCCATCGGAGAGACAACCAGACCTGGCCCGCCTCAGCACAGCTCAACCAGATTATATAGACCCTTCGGCCATCGGAGAGACAACCAGACCTGGCCCGCCTCAGCACAGCTCAACCAGATTATATAGACCCTTCGGCCATCGGAGAGACAACCAGACCTGGCCCGCCTCAGCACAGCTCAACCAGATTATATAGACCCTTCGGCCATCGGAGAGACAACCAGACCTGGCCCGCCTCAGCACAGCTCAACCAGACCTGTGGCAACTGCTTGGCCTCCGACCGCAAGGCTCTACAGAGGGTAGTGCGTACGGCCCAGTACATCACTGGGGCCAAGCTTCCTGCCATACAGGACCTCTATACCAGGCAGTGTCAGAGGAAGGCCCAAAAAATTGTCAAAGACTCCAGTCACCCTAGTCATAGACTGTTCTCTCTGCTACCGCACGGCAAGCGGTACCGGAGTGCCAAGTCTTGGTCCAAAAGGCTCCTTAACAGCTTCTACCCCCAAGCCATAAGACTACTGAACAATTAATCAAATGGCCACCCGGACTATTTACATTGACCCCACTCCCTTTGTTTTTACACTGCTGCTACTCGCTGTCTATTATCTATGCATAGTCACTTTACCCCTACCTACATGTACAAATTACCTCAACTAACCTGCACCCCCGCACATTGACTCTGTACCGTTACCCCCTGTATATAGCCTCCCTACTGTTATTTCACATTGACTCTGTACCGGTACCCCCTGTATATAGCCTCCCTACTGTTATTTCACATTGACTCTGTACCGGTACCCCCTGTATATAGCCTCCCTACTGTTATTTCCCATTGACTCTGTACCGGTACCCCCTGTATATAGCCTCCCTACTGTTATTTCACATTGACTCGGTACCGGTACCCCCCCTGTATATAGCCTCCCTACTGTTATTTCCCATTGACTCTGTACCGGTACCCCCTGTATATAGCCTCCCTACTGTTATTTCCCAT
>NC_140003.1:49932587-50100087 GCF_964263955.1 Coregonus lavaretus
TAGGAGAGGTTTGTTCTAGAGTGAGTCTTGGCGTTAGTCTGGAAGTCCCCTAGGAGAGGTTTGTCCTAGAGTGAGTCTTGGCGTTAGTCTGGAAGTCCCCTAGGAGAGGTTTGTCCTAGAGTAAGTCTTGGCGTTAGTCTGGAAGTCCCCTAGGAGAGGTTTGTTCTAGAGTGAGTCTTGGCGTTAGTCTGGAAGTCCCCTAGGAGAGGTTTGTTCTAGAGTGAGTCTTGGCGTTAGTCTGGAAGTCCCCTAGGAGAGGTTTGTTCTAGAGTGAGTCTTGGCGTTAGTCTGGAAGTCCCCTAGGAGAGGTTTGTTCTAGAGTGAGTCTTGGCGTTAGACTGGAAGTCCCCTAGGAGAGGTTTGTTCTAGAGTGAGTCTTGGCGTTAGTCTGGAAGTCCCCTAGGAGAGGTTTGTCCTAGAGTAAGTCTTGGTGTTAGTCTGTTACCTACCTTCTCTATGAGGTCCAGACACTCTGCATTCTCCTTCCAGTCTATAGCTTCCCACTGGATCCCCTCTCTGAGGAAACGACACAACTCATATATGAACAGTGAGTTAGGGAGACAATGGTTGTATTGTCCACAGGTTCATGTGATTAAATGAGCTGTGACCAGGCTGCTGTCGTCCCATTTAAAACATTTGGCAGTGTGCCTGCATCTCTAGAACACCATGGCGAAACCCAAAGAACCCCCAGATAGGAACCAAGATGGTGCTCTCTCTCTTCGGGGCTGAGTCCCAAATGGCACCCCATTCCCTGTATAGTGAGAGCCGTAGGGCCCTTTGTTCAAAGTAGTGCACTTTATAGGGAATAAAATGCCATTTAAAACACAGCCATGTCTCTTCTCTCTGCTGTAGAGTCTGATAACCAACCTGTTATACAGTCTGATAACCAACCTGTTATACAGTCTGATAACAAACCTGTTATACAGTCTGATAACCAACCTGTTATACAGTCTGATAACAAACCTGTTATACAGTCTGATAACCAACAGTCTGATAACCAACCTGTTATACAGTCTGATAACCAACAGTCTGATAACCAACCTGTTATACAGTCTGATAACCAACCTGTTATACAGTCTGATAACCAACCTGTTATACAGTCTGATAACCAACCTGTTATACCGTCTGATAACCAACCTGTTATACAGTCTGATAACCAACCTGTTATACAGTCTGATAACCAACCTGTTATACAGTCTGATAACCAACAGTCTGATAACCAACCTGTTATACAGTCTGATAACCAACCTGTTATACAGTCTGATAACCAACAGTCTGATAACCAACCTGTTATACAGTCTGATAACCAACAGTCTGATAACCAACCTGTTATACAGTCTGATAACCAACCTGTTATACAGTCTGATAACTAACCTGTTATACAGTCTGATAACCAACCTGTTATACAGTCTGATAACCAACCTGTTATATAGTCTGATAACCAACCTGTTATACAGTCAGATAACCAACCTGTTATACAGTCTGATAACCAACCTGTTATACAGTCTGATAACCAACCTGTTATACAGTCTGATAACCAACCTGTTATACAGTCTGATAACCAACAGTCTGATAACCAACCTGTTATATAGTCTGATAAACAACCTGTTATACAGTCTGATAACCTACCTGCTATACAGTCTGATAACCAACCTGTTATACAGTCTGATAACCAACCTGTTATACAGTCTGATAACCAACCTGTCATACAGTCTGATAACCAACAGTCTGATAACCAACCTTTTATACAGTCTGATAACCAACCTGTTATACAGTCTGATAACCAACCTGTTATACAGTCTGATAACCAACCTGTTATACAGTCTGATAACCAACAGTCTGATAACCAACCTGTTATACAGTCTGATAACCAACAGTCTGATAACCAACCTGTTATACAGTCTGATAACCAACCTGTTATACAGTCTGGTAACCAACAGTCTGATAACCAACCTGTTAAAAAGTCTGATAACCAACCTGTTATATAGTCTGATAACCAACCTGTTATACAGTCTGATAACCAACAGTCTGATAACCAACCTGTTATACAGTCTGATAACCAACAGTCTGATAACCAACCTGTTAAAAAGTCTGATAACCAACCTGTTATACAGTCTGATAACCAACCTGTTATACAGTCTGATAACCAACCTGTTATACAGTCTGATAACCAACCTGTTATACAGTCTGATAACCAACCTGTTATACAGTCTGATAACCAACCTGTTATACAGTCTGATACCCAACCTGTTATACAGTCTGATAACCAACAGTCTGATAACCAACCTGTTATACAGTCTGATAACAAACCTGTTATACAGTCTGATAACCAACCTGTTATACAGTCTGATAACCAACCTGTTATACAGTCTGATAACCAACCTGTTATACAGTCTGATAACCAACAGTCTGATAACCAACCTGTTATACAGTCTGATAACCAACCTGTTATACAGTCTGATAACCAACCTGTTATACAGTCTGATAACCAACAGTCTGATAACCAACCTGTTATACAGTCTGATAACCAACCTGTTATACAGTCTGATAACCAACAGTCTGATAACCAACCTGTTATACAGTCTGATAACCAACCTGTTATACAGTCTGATAACCAACCTGTTATACAGTCTGATAACCAACCTGTTATACAGTCTGATAACCAACCTGTTATACAGTCTGATAAACAACCTGTTATACAGTCTGATAAACAACCTGTTATACAGTCTGATAACCAACCTGTTATACAGTCTAACAACCAACCTGTTATATAGTCTGATAACCAACCTGTTATATAGTCTGATAACCAACCTGTTATACAGTCTGATAACCAACAGTCTGATAACCAACCTGTTATACAGTCTGATAACCAACAGTCTGATAACCAACCTGTTATACAGTCTGATAACCAACAGTCTGATAACCAACCTGTTATAAAGTCTGATAACCAACCTGTTATACAGTCTGATAACCAACCTGTTATAAAGTCTGATAACCAACCTGTTATACAGTCTGATAACCAACCTGTTATACAGTCTGATAACCAACCTGTTATACAGTCTAACAACCAACCTGTTATATAGTCTGATAACCAACCTGTTATATAGTCTGATAACCAACCTGTTATACAGTCTGATAACCAACCTGTTATACAGTCTGATAACCAACAGTCTGATAACCAACCTGTTATACAGTCTGATAACCAACCTGTTATACAGTCTGATAACCAACCTGTTATACAGTCTGATAACCAACCTGTTATACATGCTGATAACCAACAGTCTTATAACCAACCTGTTATACAGTCTGATAACCAACAGTCTGATAACCAACCTGTTATACAGTCTGATAACCAACAGTCTGATAACCAACCTGTTATACAGTCTGATAACCAACCTGTTATACAGTCTGATAACCAACAGTCTGATAACCAACCTGTTATACAGTCTGATAACCAACAGTCTGATAACCAACTTGTTATACAGTCTGATAACCAACAGTCTGATAACCAACCTGTTAAAAAGTCTGATAACCAACCTGTTATACAGTCTGATCGAGTAATTGTCTCTGGCCCCCTCCCAGTTAGGGGGAGTGACGAGCTCTACAGCAGAGTCTCAGCACTCAATCGCTGGTTGAAAACTGTTTTCTGCCCCTCCCAAAAGATAGAATTTGTAGATAATTGGCCCTCTTTCTGGGACTCACCCACAAACAGGACCAAGCCTGACCTGCTGAGGAGTGACGGACTCCATCCTAGCTGGAGGGGTGCTCTCATCTTATCTACCAACATAGATAGGGCTCTAACTCCTCTAGCCCCACAGTGAAATAGGGTGCAGGCCAGGCAGCAGGCTGTTAGCCAACCTGCCAGCTTAGTGGAGTCTGCCAATAGCACAGTCAGTGTAGTCAGCTCAGCCATACCCATTGAGACTGTGTCTGTGCCTCGACCTAGGTTGGGCAAAACTAAACATGGCGGTGTTCGCCCTAGCAATCTTATTAGGATAAAGACCTCCTCCATTCCTGCCATTATTGAAAGAGATCGTGATACCTCACATCTCAAAATAGGGTTACTTAATGTTAGATCCCTCACTTCAAAGGCAGTCATAGTCAATGAACTAATCACTGATCATAATCTTGATGTGATTGGCCTGACTGAAACATGGCTTAAGCCTGATGAATTTGCTGTGTTAAATGAGGCCTCACCTCCTGGTTACACTAGTGACCATATTCCCCGTGCATCCCGCAAAGGCGGAGGTGTTGCTAACATTTACGATAGCAAATTTCAATTTACAAAAAAAAAAATGGCGTTTTCGTCTTTTGAGCTTCTAGTCATGAAATCTATGCAGCCTACTCAATCACTTTTTATAGCTACTGTTTACAGGCCTCCTGGGCCATATACAGCGTTCCTCTCTGAGTTTCCTGAATTCCTATCAGACCTTGTAGTCATAGCAGATCATATTCTAATTTTTGGTGATTTTAATATTCACATGGAGAAGTCCACAGACCCACTCCAAAAGTCTTTCGGAGCCATCATCGACTCAGTGGGTTTTGTCCAACATGTCTCTGGACCTACTCACTGCCACAGTCATACTCTGGACCTAGTTTTGTCCCATGGAATAAATGTTGTAGATCTTAATGTTTTTCCACAAAATCCTGGACTATCGGACCACCATTTTATTACGTTTGCAATCGCAACAAATAATCTGCTCAGACCCCAACCAAGGAGCATCAAAAGTCGTGCTATAAATTCTCAGACAACACAAAAATTCCTTGATGCCCTTCCAGACTCCTTCTGCCTACCCAAGGACGTCAGAGGACAAAAATCAGTTAACCACTTAACTGAGGAACTCAATTTAACCTTGCGCAATACCCTAGATGCAGTTGCACCCCTAAAAACGAAAAACATTTGTCATAAGAAACTAGCTCCCTGGTATACAGAAAATACCCGAGCTTTGAAGCAAGCTTCCAGGAAATTGGAACGGAAATGGCGCCACACCAAACTGGAAGTCTTCCGACTAGCTTGGAAAGACAGTACCGTGCAGTACCGAAGAGCCCTCACTGCTGCTCGATCATCCTACTTTTCCAACTTAATCGAGGAAAATAAGAACAATCCAAAATTTCTTTTTGATACTGTTGCAAAGCTAACTAAAAAGCAGCATTCCCCAAGAGAGGATGGCTTTCACTTCAGCAGTAATAAATTCATGAACTTCTTTGAGGAAAAGATCATGACCATTAGAAAGCAAATTACGGACTCCTCTTTGAATCTGCGTATTCCTCCAGGGCTTAGCTGTCCTGGATCTGCACAGCTCTGCGAGGGCCTGGGATCGGGAGAGACACTTAAGTGTTTTAGTACTATATCTCTTGACACAATGATGAAAATAATCATGGCCTCTAAACCTTCAAGCTGCATACTGGATCCTATTCCTACTAAACTGCTGAAGGAGCTGCTTCCTGTGCTTGGCCCTCCTATGTTGAACATAATAAACAGCTCTCTATCCACCGGATGTGTACCAAACTCACTAAAAGTGGCAGTGATAAAGCCTCTCTTGAAAAAGCCAAACCTTGACCCGGAAAATATAAAAAACTATCGGCCTATATCGAATCTTCCATTCCTCTCAAAAATTTTAGAAAAAGCTGTTGCGCAGCAACTCACTGCCTTTCTGAAGACAAACAATGTATACGAAATGCTTCAGTCTGGTTTTAGACCCCATCATAGCACTGAGACTGCACTTGTGAAGGTGGTAAATGACCTTTTAATGGCGTCAGACCGAGGCTCTGCATCTGTCCTCGTGCTACTAGACCTTAGTGCTGCCTTTGACACCATCGATCACCACATTCTTTTGGAGAGACTGGAAACCCAAATTGGTCTACACGGACAAGTTCTGGCCTGGTTTAGATCTTACCTGTCGGAAAGATATCAGTTTGTCTCTGTGAATGGTCTGTCCTCCGACAAATCAACTGTACATTTCGGTGTTCCTCAAGGTTCCGTTTTAGGACCACTATTGTTTTCACTATATATTTTACCTCTTGGGGATGTTATTCGAAAACATAATGTTAACTTTCACTGCTATGCGGATGACACACAGCTGTACATTTCAATGAAACATGGTGAAGCCCCAAAATTGCCCTCGCTAGAAGCCTGTGTTTCAGACATAAGGAAGTGGATGGCTGAAAACGTTCTACTTTTAAACTCGGACAAAACAGAGATGCTTGTTCTAGGTCCCAAGAAACAAAGAGATCTTCTGTTAAATCTGACAATTCATCTTGATGGTTGTAAAGTCGTCTCAAATAAAACTGTGAAGGACCTCGGCGTTACTCTTGACCCTGATCTCTCTTTTGACGAACATATCAAGACTGTTTCAAGGACAGCTTTTTTCCATCTACGTAACATTGCAAAAATCAGAAATTTTCTGTCCAAAAATGATGCAGAAAAATTAATCCATGCATTTGTTACTTCTAGGTTAGACTACTGCAATGCTCTACTTTCCGGCTACCCGGATAAAGCACTAAATAAACTTCAGTTAGTGCTAAATACGGCTGCTAGAATCCTGACTAGAACCAAGAAATTTGATCATATTACTCCAGTGCTAGCTTCCCTACACTGGCTTCCTGTTAAGGCAAGGGCTGATTTCAAGGTTTTACTGTTAACCTATAAAGCGTTACATGGGCTTGCTCCTACCTATCTTTCCGAGTTGGTCCTGCCGTACATACCAATACGTACGCTACGGTCACAAGACGCAGGCCTCCTAATTGTCCCTAGAATTTCTAAGCAAACAGCGGGAGGCAGGGCTTTCTCCTATAGATCTCCATTTTTATGGAACAGTCTGCCTACCCATGTGAGAGACGCAGACTCGGTCTCAACCTTTAAGTCTTTACTGAAGACTTATCTCTTCAGTAGGTCATATGATTGAGTGTAGTCTGGCCCAGGAGTGTGAAGGTGAACGGAAAGGCTCTGGAGCAACGAACAGCCCTTGCTGTCTCTGCCAGGCCGGTTCCCCTCTCTCCACTGGGGTTCTCTGCCTCTAACCCTGTTACAGGGGCTGAGTCACTGGCTTGCTGGTGCTCTTTCATGCCGTCCCTAGGAGGGGTGCGTCACTTGAGTGGGTTGAGTTACTGACGTGATCTTCCTGTCTGGGTTGGCGCCCCCCCTTGGTTTGTGCTGTGGTGGAGACCTCTGTGGGCTATACTCGGCCTTGTCTCAGGATTGTAAGTTGGTGGTTGAGGATATCCCTCTAGTGGTGCGGGGGCTGTGCTTTGGCAGAGTGGGTGGGGTTATATCCTTCCTGTTTGGCCCTGTCCGGGGGTTTCTTCGGATGGGGCCACAGTGTCTCCGGACCGCTCCTGTCTCAGCCTCCAGTATTTATGCTGCAGTAGTTTATGTGTCGGGGGGCTGGGGTTAGTTGGTTATACCTGGAGTACTTCTCCTGTCTTATCCAGTGTCCTGTGTGAATTTAAGTATGCTCTCTCTAATTCTCTCGTTCTCTCTTTCTCTCTGAGAACCTGAGCCCTAGGACCATACGTCAGGACTACCGGGCATGCTGACACCTTGCTGTCCCCAGTCCGCCTGGCCTTGCTGCTATTCCAGTTTCAACTGTTCTGCCTGCGGTTACGAAACCCCTACCTGTCCCAGACCTGCTGTTTTCAACTCTTAATGATCGGCTATGAAAAGCCAACTGAGAGACCTGAGCCCTAGGACCATACGTCGGGACTACCGGCCGTGGTGACTCCTTGCTGTCCCCAGTCCGCCTGGCCTTGCTGCTATTCCAGTTTCAACTGTTCTGCCTGCGGTTATGGAACCCCTACCTGTCCCAGACCTGCTGTTTTCAACTCTTAATGATCGGCTATGAAAAGCCAACTGAGATTTATTCCTGATTATTATTTGACCATGCTTGTCACTTATGAACATTTTTGAACATCTTGGCATGGTTCTGTTATAATCTCCACCCGGCACAGCCAGAAGAGGACTGGCCACCCCTCATAGCCTGGTTCCTCTCTAGGTTTCTTCCTAGGTTTTGGCCTTTCTAGGGAGTTTTTCCTAGCCACCGTGCTTCTACACCTGCATTACTAGCTGTTTGGGGTTTTAGGCTGGGTTTCTGTACAGCACTTCGAGATATTAGCTGATGTACGAAGGGCTATATAAAATAAAATTGATTGATTGATTGATTGATAACCAACCTGTTATACAGTCTGATAACCAACCTGTTATACAGTCTGATAACCAACCTGTTATACAGTCTGATAACCAACCTGTTATACAGTCTGATACCCAACCTGTTATACAGTCTGATAACCAACAGTCTGATAACCAACCTGTTATACAGTCTGATAACAAACCTGTTATACAGTCTGATAACCAACCTGTTATACAGTCTGATAACCAACCTGTTATACAGTCTGATAACCAACCTGTTATACAGTCTGATAACCAACAGTCTGATAACCAACCTGTTATACAGTCTGATAACCAACCTGTTATACAGTCTGATAACCAACCTGTTATACAGTCTGATAACCAACAGTCTGATAACCAACCTGTTATACAATCTGATAACCAACCTGTTATACAGTCTGATAACCAACAGTCTGATAACCAACCTGTTATACAGTCTGATAACCAACCTGTTATACAGTCTGATAACCAACCTGTTATACAGTCTGATAACCAACCTGTTATACAGTCTGATAAACAACCTGTTATACAGTCTGATAAACAACCTGTTATACAGTCTGATAACCAACAGTCTGATAACCAACCTGTTATACAGTCTGATAACCAACCTGTTATACAGTCTGATAACCAACCTGTTATACAGTCTGATAACCAACCTGTTATACAGTCTGATAACCAACCTGTTATACAGTCTGATAACCAACAGTCTGATAACCAACCTGTTATACAGTCTGATAAACAACCTGTTATACAGTCTGATAACCAACCTGTTATACAGTCTGATAACCAACCTGTTATACAGTCTGATAACCAACCTGTTATACAGTCTGATAACCAACCTGTTATACAGTCTGATAAACAACCTGTTATACAGTCTGATAAACAACCTGTTATACAGTCTGATAAACAACCTGTTATACAGTCTGATAACCAACAGTCTGATAACCAACCTGTTATAAAGTCTGATAACCAACCTGTTATACAGTCTGATAACCAACCTGTTATACAGTCTGATAACCAACCAGTTATACAGTCTGATAACCAACCTGTTATACAGTCTAACAACCAACCTGTTATATAGTCTGATAACCAACCTGTTATACAGTCTGATAACCAACAGTCTGATAACCAACCTGTTTTACAGTCTGATAACCAACCTGTTATACAGTCTGATAACCAACCTGCTATACAGTCTGATAACCAACCTGTTATACAGTCTGATAACCAACCTGTTATACAGTCTGATAACCAACCTGTTATACAGTCTGATAACCAACCTGTTATACAGTCTGATAACCAACCTGTTATACAGTCTGATAACCAACCTGTTATACAGTCTATTAACCAACAGTCTGATAACCAACCTGTTATACAGTCTGATAACAAACCTGTTATACAGTCTGATAACAAACCTGTTATACAGTCTGATAACCAACCTGTTATACAGTCTGATAACCAACCTGTTATACAGTCTGATAACCAACAGTCTGATAACCAACCTGTTATACAGTCTGATAACCAACCTGTTATACAGTCTGATAACCAACCTGTTATACAGTCTGATAACCAACAGTCTGATAACCAACCTGTTATACAGTCTGATAACCAACAGTCTGATAACCAACCTGTTATACAGTCTGATAACCAACCTGTTATACAGTCTGATAACCAACAGTCTGATAACCAACCTGTTATACAGTCTGATAACCAACAGTCTGATAACCAACCTGTTATACAGTCTGATAACCAACCTGTTATACAGTCTGATAACCAACCTGTTATACAGTCTGATAACCAACCTGTTATACAGTCTGATAACCAACCTGTTATACAGTCTGATAACCAACCTGTTATACAGTCTGATAACCAACCTGTTATACAGTCTAACAACCAACCTGTTATATAGTCTGATAACCAACCTGTTATATCGTCTGATAACCAACCTGTTATACAGTCTGATAACCAACAGTCTGATAACCAACCTGTTATACAGTCTGATAACCAACCTGTTATACAGTCTGATAACCAACCTGTTATACAGTCTGATAACCAACCTGTTATATAGTCTGATAACCAACCTGTTATACAGTCTGATAACCAACCTGTTATACAGTCTGATAACCAACCTGTTATACAGTCTGATAACCAACAGTCTGATAACCAACCTGTTATACAGTCTAATAACCAACCTGTTATATAGTCTGATAACCAACCTGTTATACAGTCTGATAACCAACAGTCTAATAACCAACCTGTTATACAGTCTGATAACCAACCGGTTATATAGTCTGATAACCAACCTGTTATATAGTCTGATAACCAACCTGTTATATAGTCTGATAACCAACCTGTTATACAGTCTGATAACCAACCTGTTATACAGTCTGATAACCAACCTGTTATACAGTCTGATAACCAACCTGTTATACAGTCTGATAACCAACCTGTTATACAGTCTAACAACCAACCTGTTATACAGTCTGATAACCAACCTGTTATATCGTCTGATAACCAACCTGTTATACAGTCTGATAACCAACAGTCTGATAACCAACCTGTTATACAGTCTGATAACCAACCTGTTATACAGTCTGATAACCAACCTGTTATACAGTCTGATAACCAACCTGTTATACAGTCTGATAACCAACCTGTTATACAGTCTGATAACCAACCGGTTATACAGTCTGATAACCAACCTGTTATATAGTCTGATAACCAACCTGTTATACAGTCTGATAACCAACCGGTTATATAGTCTGATAACCAACCTGTTATACTCCAGTTGTTCCAGGGAGAAGATGTGTTTGTTGAAGTATTCCTGGAGCTTCTCGTTGGCGTAGTTGATGTTGAACTGTTCAAATCTGTTCACCTAGAGGATGGAAATATAATCTGTAACATCCCTAACAGAACCATACTATCCTAGCCTGGTCCCAGATCTGTAACATCACTAACAGAACCATACTATCCTAGCCTGGTCCCAGATCTGTAACATCCCTAACAGAACCATACTATCCTAGCCTGGTCCCAGATCTGTAACATCACTAACAGAACCATACTATCCTAGCCTGGTCCCAGATCTGTAACATCCCTAACAGAACCATACTATCCTAGCCTGGTCCCAGATCTGTAAACATCCTTAACAGAACCATACTATCCTAGCCTGGTCCCAGATCTGTAACATCCCTAACAGAACCATACTATCCTAGCCTGGTCCCAGATCTGTAACATCACTAACAGAACCATACTATCCTAGCCTGGTCCCAGATCTGTAACATCCCTAACAGAACCATACTATCCTAGCCTGGTCCCAGATCTGTAACATCCCTAACAGAACCATACTATCCTAGCCTGGTCCCAGATCTGTAACATCCTAACAGAACCATACTATCCTAGCCTGGTCCCAGATCTGTAACATCCTAACAGAACCATACTATCCTAGCCTGGTCCCAGATCTGTAACATCCCTAACAGAACCATACTATCCTAGCCTGGTCCCAGATCTGTAACATCCCTAACAGAACCATACTATCCTAGCCTGGTCCCAGATCTGTAACATCCCTAACAGAACCATACTATCCTAGCCTGGTCCCAGATCTGTAAACATCCTTAACAGAACCATACTATCCTAGCCTGGTCCCAGATCTGTAAACATCTTTAACAGAACCATACTATCCTAGCCTGGTCCCAGATCTGTAAACATCCTTAACAGAACCATACTATCCTAGCCTGGTCCCAGATCTGTTTGTGCTCTAATCCATGCCAACTTCCTTCAAATACTGCAGGGTCTACTACTTTAAAAACACAAAGCTACCTCAAAGTTCTCGAAGCCGAAAATGTCGAGGATGCCGATGGACTTGAAGTTGTCCTTCCCTCTGACCTTCTGGTTGATCCGTGTGATGATCCAGGAGAAAGACTGGGAGTACAACGCCATGGCAACCGAGTCCCGAGAGTCCACCGCCTGTCAATCAAATGATCAGACAATGAAAGGGTTCATTAATATACAGGCCAAACCAGACAACCAAAGAAGTATGGGTGCGTCCCAAATAGCACCCTGTTCCCCTTTATAGTGCACTACTTTAGACCAGTGCACTGAATAGGAGATAGTGTGCCATTTGGTACGCAGCTTGTATCAAGAATATTGAGTGAATTGCTCTGATAAAGTATATGCTGTAGCTAGCTGTTCACATTGAATCTCTAGGCCCCAGTTAATCTGTCAACAGTGAATCTCTAGGCCCCAGTTAATCTGTCAACAGTGAATCTCTAGGCCCCAGTTAATCTGTCAACAGTGAATCTCTAGGCCCCAGTTAATCTGTCAACAGTGAATCTATAGGCCCCAGTAAAATCTGTCAACAGTGAATCTATAACCGCGATCGATAATAGACAGTACTGTGCAGCCGTCTTCATCGACCTGGCCAAGGCTTTCGACTCTGTCAACCACCGCATTCTTATTGGCAGACTAAATAGCCTTGGTTTCTCAAATGACTGCCTCGCCTGGTTCACCAACTACTTCTCAGATAGAGTTCAGTGTGTCAAATCGGAGGGCCTGTTGTCTGGACCTATGGCAGTCTCTATGGGGGTGCCACAGGGTTCAATTCTTGGGCCGACTCTTTTCTCTGTGTATATCAATGATGCCGCTCTTGCTGCTGGTGACTCTCAGATCCACCTCTACGCAGACAACACCATTTTGTATACATATGGCCCTTCATTGGACACTGTGTTAACAAACCTCCAAACGAGCTTCAATGCCATACAACACTCCTTCAGTAGCCTCCAACTGCTCTTAAACACTAGTAAAACTAAATGCATGCTCTTCAACCGAACGCTGCTTGCACCCGCCCACCCGACTAGAATCACTACTCTCGACGGGTCTGACCTAGAGTATGTGGACAACTACAAATACCTAGGTGTCTGGTTAGACTGTAAACTCTCCTTCCAGACTCACATTAAGAATCTCCAATCCAAAGTTAAATCTAGAATCGGCTTCCTATTTCGCAACAAAGCCTCCTTCACTCATGCTACCAAACATGTCCTCGTAAAACTGACTATCCTACCGATCCTTGACTTCGGCGATGTCATTTACAAAATAGCCTCCAACACTCTACTCAGCAAATTGGATGTAGTCTATCACAGTGCCATCCGTTTTGTCTCCAAAGCCCCATACACTACCCACCACTGTGACCTGTACGCTCTTGTTGGCTGGTCCTCACTACATGTTCGTCGTCAAACCCACTGGCTCCAGGCCATCTATAAATCACTGCTAGGCAAATCCCCGCCTTATCTTAGCTCATTGGTCACCATAGCAGCACCCACCCGTAGTCTGCGCTCCAGCAGGTATATCTCACTGGTCATCCCCAAAGCCAACACCTCCTTTGGCCGCCATTCCTTCCAGTTCTCTGCTGCCAATGACTGGAACGAATTGCAAAAATCTCTGAAGCTGGAGACTCTTATCTCCCTCACTAACTTTAAGCATCAGTTGTCAGAGCACCTTACCGATCACTGCACCTGTACGCAGCCCGTCTGGTGTTCAACCTTCCCAAGTTCTCTCACGTCACCCCGCTCCTCCGCACACTACACTGGCTTCCAGTTGAAGCTCGGATCTGCTACAAGACCATGGTGCTTGCCTACGGAGCTGTGAGGGGAACGGCACCTCCGTACCTTCAGGCTCTGATCAGTCCCTACACCCAAACGAGGGCATTGCGTTCATCCACCTCTGGCCTGCTGGCCCCCCTACCTCTGCTGAAGCACAGTTCCCGCTCAGCCCAGTCAAAACTGTTCGCTGCTCTGGCACACCAATGGTGGAACAAGCTCCCTCACGACTCCAGGACAGCGGAGTCACTCACCACCTTCCGGAGACATTTGAAACCCCACCTCTTTAAGGAACACCTGGGATAGGATAAAGTAATCCTTCTAACCCCCCCCTTACCCCACCCCACCCACCCATTATTACAAATAAAAATCGAATAAAAAATATACAAAAATATTAAAATATTGTAAAGTGGTTTTCCCACTGGCTATCAGAAGAATGCACCAATTTGTAAGTCGCCCTGGATAAGAGTGTCTGCTATATGACGTAAATGTAATGTAAATCTGACATTTGCACACACTGTATATATATTTTCTGTTGTATTTTTGACTTTATGTTTTGTTTACCCCATATGTAACTCTGTGTTGTTGTTTTTATCGCACTGCTTTGCTTTATCTTGGCCAGGTCGCAGTTGTAAATGAGAACTTGTTCTCAACTGGCTTACCTGGTTAAATAAAAGGTGAACATTTTTTTTATCTAGGGTCGAGTTAATCTATGTCAACAGTGATTCTCTAGGCTCCAGTTAATCTATGTCAACAGTGAATCTCTAGGCCCCGGTTAACCTCAGTCAACAGTGAATCTCTAGGCCCCGGTTAACCTCAGTCAACAGTAAATCTCTAGGCCCCAGTTAATCTGTCTATGTCAACAGTGAATCCAGACTGAGCCAAGTCTGATCAAGAACAATTATATTTATTATGGAAACAGAAAGGTGCCGTTATCTCCTGATCTAGAAGGAGTTACATAACAAGTTATACATTGTTTGTTGAGTCCAGAATCCTCTTAATTTGTATTTATTTAACATTTATTTAACCAGGAAAAAAACCATTGAGACACAGGGTCTATTTTGCAATGGAGTCATGGCCAAGGAAACATCAGCAGTCAATACAACATTACAACATTAAACATACAAACAGCCCTACAACACGACATTAAGAGCTGATCCAGCCTGCAGGAAACATTTGAAGAGTTTCATTACAAAACGCGATATATGTAAGGGTTGGTGTGAGGTGTGAGTATGAAAATGTATCCACTCACTAACTGTAAGTCGCTCTGGATAAGAGCGTCTGCTAAATGACTAAAATGTAAATGTAGGTGTGACCCAGATGCGGTACAGGATAGACAGTAGGCAGTAGGCAGAGATGGTGAAACAAGGATCTTTACTGGTGGTCCCGAAGCCAGAATACAAAATAACGAACTTATCATGATAAAAGAAAGGCAGAGCAAATAAGTCTCCAAAAACCGTCTTACAGCCAAAATACGAAATACTACCTAACACTGAAACAAATAACGAAACAGGGAGAACACTTCTCAAGTACCTGTACATAGGTCTCCGATCAGACACTGAGTAGTACTGCTGGACATAGAGAAACTAGCAGAGAAAACTGAGCAAGGGAACACAGGGAAGTGAGGGCATAAATACACAGGTGAACAGGTAGACACAGGCGAACAGGGAGACACAGGTGAACAGGTAGACACAGGTGAACAGGTAGACACAGGTGAACAGGTAGACACAGGTGAACAGGTAGACACAGGTGAACAGGTAGACACAGGTGACACCAATAGGATACTGATTAGTCCAGACTGTGAGTGAGGAGGTGCCTAAGGTTGTCGGAGGATGACACCTAGTGGGTCGCTCCGGAACTGCGACCCCCTCCTGTAACAGTGCCCCCCCCCCAAGCTGTTCATCTCGGCGCCTCCTAGTGGAGGCGACGGAATGTTGTTATCAGCCCTGGGTCCCCAGGACCGCCCCTCCGGCCCATAACCCTCCCAGTCCACCAGAAATTGGAGACCCCTCCCCACCCGCCGGCAGTCCAGGATCCGGTCCACAGTAAAAGCCAGCTACCCTCCGACGAGGCGCAGCGGGGGAACAGGACGAGGAGGGGGAGCCAGGGGACAGGTGGCGACGGGCTTGAGGAGGGACACATGGAATGTGGGATGCACCCGCATGGTGGGGGGGAAGTTGCAGGTGGTAGGCCACTGGGTTGACTCGCGAACCGGGGGGACAGCTTCCTGGACTCCACGCGGAGGGGAAGATCCCCGCATGTCCCAGGAGAAAGACCGGGGCCGGGCGATGCCTGCGGTTGGCCTGATGTTGAGACCTGAGCGAGGCCCGCTTAAGCGCCGCCCGTACCTGCCTCCAGGTGCGTCGACAGCGACTAATGTGGGCCTGGACCGACGGGACCCCCGCCTCCTCCACTTGATCGGGGAATAGGGGGGATTGGTACCCGTATTGGCACTGTAAGGGGGACAGGCCGGTGGACGAGCAGAGAAGGGTGTTGTGGGCGTACTTTGCCCACGCCAGTCGCTGACTCTACGTAGCTGGATTGCTGGAGGCGTAGCACCTCAGCACCTCCTCCAGATCCTGGTTGATGCGCTCCGTCTGCCTGTTCGTCTGGGGATGGAAGCCGAAAGACAAGCTGACGGAGGCACCAAGGCAGGTGGCAAATGCCTTCCAGAACCTGGAGGCAAACTGAGGGCCCCGATCCGACACCACATCTTGGGGAAGGCCATGGACCCGGAAAACATGCTGCACCACCAATTTAGCCGTCACCCGGGCCGACGGAAGTTTGGGAAGGGGAATGAAGTGGGCAGCTTTCGAGAACCGGTCCACAGGATGACTTTGTAACCATCAGAGGGGGGTAGGGCGGAAATGAAATCCAGTGAGATGTGGGACCACGGACGCTTGGGGATAGGCAGGGGTCGGAGCAGCCCTGACGCGGGCTGACGTGAGCTCTTCGTGCGCGCGCACACTGGGCAAGCAGCCACGAAGGCGAGCGTATCTCCCAGATGTCCACCAGAACCTCCTACGCAGGAACTCCAACGTCCTGGCGCTCCCCGGATGGCTGGTGAGGTTGGACGCATGCGACCACTGAAGCAGTCGCGAGCATGCCGCCTTGGGTACGTACATCCTCCCCGATGGAACTCCGCCCGGATCGGGCTCCTGCCGTAGCGCTGCTCTGACCAGCCTATCAATTCCCCACGAAACTGGGGCAGCCATCAGGGCGATGGGGACAATGGGGGCGTCCCTCTCCACCAGGTCCATGGAGTCGAACTGCCGCGTCAGGCTTGGTGTTCTTCGACCCCGGACGGTATGAGATGGTGAACCGGAACCTGGTGAAGAACAACACCCACCTGGTCTGACGCGAGTTGAGCCTCTTGGCCCCCTGAATGTAGGATAAGTTCTTGTGGTCAGTCCATTCGATGAATGGATGAGCGGCCCCCTCTAGCCAATGCCTCCACTCCCCCAGGGCGAGCTTGACCGCTAGCAGCTCACGGTTCCCCACGTCGTAATTCCGCTCCACCGGGGATAGCCGACGGGAGAAAAACGCGCAGGGGTGAGTCTTCCCGTCCGTGAGGAACCGCTGGGACAGGATTGCTCCCACTGCAACGTCTGAAGCATCCACCTCCACAATGAACAGCAGGGACGGATCAGGATCCCGAGGACCGGGGGCGATGTAAAGCAGCGCTTCAGTGCATCAAATGCGTTCCCCGCTTCCGGGGGTCCAGGCGAAGGAGCGTACGCTTGTCTGGGTGAGGGACCCGGCTGTCAGGGGAGCGGCTAGGGAGCTAAATTTGCGAGCCGCCCCGTGGACCAGTCTATCCTGGGTTTGTGGGCGACCAGCCAGGGGTGCCCGAAGATGAGGGGATATCCTCCCATTGCCCCTGTGCCACCCGGACACGCACAGGGTCAGTGCGCCGGGTGATGAAGCCTGACCCCAATGGCCTGCCGTCCAGGCCCATGACCGGAAACCAGCTCGGAGAGGGTAACGGAACACTCCACTCTTGGACCAGCCCCGTGTCCATCAGGTTTCCCGCGGCCCCAGAATCCACCAGTGCATGCGCCCGACGCGCAGCGCGGGCCCACTGAACCCTGACGGGGAGAAAAGCCTGGGTGTCTCTAGAGTTGGAGTTTAGGTTCCGGCTCGCTAGCACCCCTCCCGATACTAGCGATGTATTGTATCCAAAGGGTGAACAGTGTATACAATGTGTGTTTTCATTTTGGGCATTTAAGCAACTTTTGGAACAATTGTATGTGGGTTTTACAGGTGTTTCCCAGGTGTTTTCATTAGGATAAATCAAGGGCAGCTTTGAGTTTGATTATATAGACTTTAGGGGAGGAGTTAAGGAATAATCAGCCCGCTGTTTCCAGACAGTAGCCTTTTATTGTTTTCCATCGCTGGATCTTGGCTCTCTCCTTTTCACTTGCTTGTTTAGAAAGTTTCCTCTTTCAGCCAACAGGAACAGATATCACAGGCTCCAATAGGAACAGATATCACAGGCTCCAACAGGAACAGATATCACAGGCTCCAACAGGAACAGATATCACAGGCTCCAACAGGAACAGATATCACAGGCTCCAACAGGAACAGATATCACAGGCTCCAACAGGAACAGATATCACAGGCTCCAATAGGAACAGATATCACAGGCTCCAACAGGAACAGATACCACAGGCTCCAACAGGAACAGATACCACAGGCTCCAACAGGAACAGATATCACAGGCTCCAATAGGAACAGATATCACAGGCTCCAACAGGAACAGATATCACAGGCTCCAATAGGAACAGATACCACAGGCTCCAACAGGAACAGATATCACCGGCTCCAACAGGAACAGATATCACAGGCTCCAACAGGAACAGATATCACAGGCTCCAACAGGAACAGATATCACCGGCTCCAATAGGAACAGATACCACAGGCTCCAATAGGAACAGATACCACAGGCTCCAATAGGAACAGATACCACAGGCTCCAATAGGAACAGATATCACCGGCTCCAATAGGAACAGATATCACAGGCTCCAACAGGAACAGATATCACAGGCTCCAACAGTAACAGATATCACAGGCTCCAATAGGAACAGATATCACAGGCTCCAATAGGAACAGATATCACAGGCTCCAACAGGAACAGATATCACAGGCTCCAACAGGAATAGATATCACAGGCTCCAACAGGAACAGATATCACAGGCTCCAACAGTAACAGATATCACAGGCTCCAATAGGAACAGATATCACAGGCTCCAATAGGAACAGATATCACAGGCTCCAATAGGAACAGATATCACAGGCTCCAATAGGAACAGATATCACAGGCTCCAACAGGAACAGATATCACAGGCTCCAACAGTAACAGATATCACAGGCTCCAATAGGAACAGATATCACAGGCTCCAACAGGAACAGATATCACAGGCTCCAACAGGAACAGATATCACAGGCTCCAATAGGAACAGATATCACAGGCTCCAACAGGAACAGATATCACAGGCTCCAATAGGAACAGATATTACAGGCTCCAATAGGAACAGATATCACAGGCTCCAACAGGAACAGATATCACAGGCTCCAATAGGAACAGATATCACAGGCTCCAATAGGAACAGATATCACCGGCTCCAATAGGAACAGATATCACCGGCTCCAACTGTCTGGTAACTGCTAGTAGTAGAGCTGAGCAGGCTACAGAGGGAGTTTTCCCAGAAGGGCTTTTTAGAGAGAGAGAGAGAGACAGGCATGGGGGATAGAGAGAGAGACAGGCATGGGGGAGAGAGAGAGAGACAGGCATGGGGGAGAGAGAGAGAGAGAGGCAGGCATGGGGGAGAGAGAGAGAGACAGGCATGGGGGAGAGAGAGAGAGAGAGACAGGCATGGGGGATAGAGAGAGAGAGACAGGCATGGGGGATAGAGAGAGAGACAGGCATGGGGGAGAGAGAGAGAGACAGGCATAGGGGATAGAGAGAGGGCTTTGTAGATGAACACATACCAATGTAGCTGTCATATAAAGTGAGGTCCAGACCACAATTTGATACAAGGTGCATTGGTGGGTGAGTGACTTAGCATTTGAAATAAAGCGCAAGGATGCATGATGAACAGAGTCTAGTCTAGGTAAGACAGAGGAGGCTGCATGCATATACAACAAGTCACAATAATCGATTACAGAGAGAAAAGTGGCTTGAAAAAGCTTATTTCTAGCCTTAAAGGGGAAGCAAGCCTTGTTACGAAAAAGAAAAACCAAATTGCTGTTTAAGCTTCCTCACAAGATTATCTACATGAACTTTGTAGGACAGCTTTATCGTCCAACCACATACCAAGGTACTGGTAGAAGACACCTTTTCAATGGGTGATGTAAAAATGCTAAAGGCAGGCATGGGGGATAGAGAGAGAGAGACAGGCATGGGGAGAGAGAGAGAGACAGGCATGGGGGATAGATAGAGAGAGAGAGAGACAGGCATAGGGGATAGAGAGAGAGAGACAGGCATGGGGATAGAGAGAGAGAGACAGGCATGGGGATAGAGAGAGAGACAGGCATGGGGGATAGAGAGAGAGAGAGACAGGCATGGGGATAGAGAGAGAGAGACAGGCATGGGGGATAGAGAGAGAGAGAGACAGGCATGGGGGATAGAGAGAGAGAGACAGGCAAATGGGATAGAGAGAGAGAGAGACAGGCATGGGGATAGAGAGAGAGAGACAGGCATGGGGGATAGAGAGAGAGAGAGAGAGACAGGCATGGGGGATAGAGAGAGAGAGAGACAGGCATGGGGATAGAGAGAGAGAGGCATGGGGATAGAGAGAGAGAGACAGGCATGGGGGATAGAGAGAGAGAGACAGGCATAGGGATAGAGAGAGAGAAAGACAGGCATGGGGGATAGAGAGAGAGAGAGAGAGACAGGCATGGGGATAGAGAGAGAGACAGGCATGGGGGATAGAGAGAGAGAGAGAGACAGGCATGGGGGATAGAGAGAGAGACAGGCATGGGGGATAGAGAGAGAGAGAGAGAGAGAGAGAGAGAGAGAGAGAGAGAGAGAGAGAGAGACAGGCATAGGGATAGATAGAGAGAGAGACAGGCATGGGGGATAGAGAGAGAGAGAGAGAGACAGGCATGGGGATAGAGAGAGAGACAGGCATGGGGATAGAGAGAGAGAGGCAGGCATGGGGGATAGAGAGAGAGACAGGCATGGGGATAGAGAGAGAGAGAGACAGGCATAGGGATAGAGAGAGAGAGACAGGCATGGGGGATAGAGAGAGAGAGAGACAGGCATGGGGGATAGAGAGAGAGACAGGCATGGGGGATAGAGAGAGAGAGAGAGACAGGCATGGGGATAGAGAGAGAGAGAGACAGGCATGGGGGATAGAGAGAGAGAGAGACAGGCATGGGGGATAGAGAGAGAGAGAGACAGGCATGGGGGATAGAGAGAGAGACAGGCATGGGGGATAGAGAGAGAGAGAGAGACAGGCATGGGGATAGAGAGAGAGAGAGACAGGCATGGGGGATAGAGAGAGAGAGAGACAGGCATGGGGGATAGAGAGAGAGAGAGACAGGCATGGGGGATAGAGAGAGAGACAGGCATGGGGGATAGAGAGAGAGAGAGACAGGCATGGGGATAGAGAGAGAGAGAGACAGGCATGGGGGATAGAGAGAGAGAGAGACAGGCATGGGGGATAGAGAGAGAGAGAGAGACAGGCATGGGGATAGAGAGAGAGAGAGACAGGCATGGGGGATAGAGAGAGAGAGAGACAGGCATGGGGGATAGAGAGAGAGAGAGACAGGCATGGGGGATAGAGAGAGAGAGAGACAGGCATAGGGATAGAGAGAGAGAGACAGGCATGGGGGATAGAGAGAGAGAGAGACAGGCATGGGGGATAGAGAGAGAGAGACAGGCATGGGGGATAGAGAGAGAGAGAGAGACAGGCATGGGGATAGAGAGAGAGAGAGACAGGCATGGGGGATAGAGAGAGAGAGAGACAGGCATGGGGATAGAGAGAGAGAGAGAGACAGGCATGGGGATAGAGAGAGAGAGAGACAGGCATAGGGATAGAGAGAGAGAGAGAGACAGGCATGGGGGATAGAGAGATAGAGACAGGCATGGGGATAGAGAGAGAGACAGGCATGGGGGATAGAGAGAGAGAGACAGGCATGGGGGATAGAGAGAGAGAGAGACAGGCATGGGGGATAGAGAGAGACAGGCATGGGGGATAGAGAGAGAGAGAGACATGCATGGGGGATAGAGAGAGAGAGACAGGCATGGGGGATAGAGAGAGAGAGAGACAGGCATGGGGGATAGAGAGAGACAGGCATGGGGATAGAGAGAGAGAGAGACAGGCATGGGGGATAGAGAGAGAGAGACAGGCATGGGGGATAGAGAGAGAGAGAGACAGGCATGGGGGATAGAGAGAGACAGGCATGGGGATAGAGAGAGAGAGAGACAGGCATGGGGGATAGAGAGAGAGAGAGACAGGCATGGGGGATAGAGAGAGAGAGAGACAGGCATGGGGGATAGAGAGAGACAGGCATGGGGATAGAGAGAGAGAGAGACAGGCATGGGGGATAGAGAGAGAGAGACAGGCATGGGGATAGAGAGAGAGACAGGCATGGGGGATAGAGAGAGAGAGAGACAGGCATGGGGGATAGAGAGAGAGAGAGAGACAGGCATGGGGGATAGAGAGAGAGAGAGACAGGCATGGGGGATAGAGAGAGAGAGACAGGCATGGGGATAGAGAGAGAGACAGGCATGGGGATAGAGAGAGAGAGACAGGCATGGGGATAGAGAGAGAGACAGGCATGGGGGATAGAGAGAGAGAGACAGGCATGGGGATAGAGAGAGAGACAGGCATGGGGGATAGAGAGAGAGAGACAGGCATGGGGATAGAGAGAGAGAGACAGGCATGGGGGATAGAGAGAGAGAGACAGGCATGGGGATAGAGAGAGAGACAGGCATGGGGATAGAGAGAGAGACAGGCATGGGGGATAGAGAGAGAGAGAGACAGGCATGGGGGATAGAGAGAGAGAGACAGGCATGGGGGATAGAGAGAGAGACAGGCATGGGGGATAGAGAGAGAGACAGGCATGGGGATAGAGAGAGAGACAGGCATGGGGGATAGAGAGAGAGAGACAGGCATGGGGATAGAGAGAGAGACAGGCATGGGGATAGAGAGAGAGACAGGCATGGGGGAGAGAGACCAGCCCCTGGTCTGGTCTGGTCTGGCCTGGTCTGGTCTGGTCTGGCCTGGTCTGGTCTGGTCTTTGTTTTAATCATGAAAAGGTTTCTTGTGTTCTTCTTGTGGTCGTCACAATAGTTCACAATTACCCCGGCGCTGTCTGCATATTGAATTCGTTTTATGACATTCTGTGGGCAGGAGACTCGAGTTCCACGAAGAATACTTTACCATAATTCAAACCTCAAAGATTTTTATTGGCCTATAGATGGTGATTTCTATTGGCCTAAAGATGGTGAAAAAGACTGCAAATGCAGCAATATATTTCAAATCTAATCGCTGAACACATCACATTTCTCACATATTCATTCAAATGAGATAGTAGTCTGGAGAGTTGAAGCCAAAGATGAGACTAATTCTGCTTCTGTCCCATGTAGTTTCCAATTGTGTGTTACACTGTCCCTAGTGGAGAAGATGTGTTACTGTAGGTCAGAGGAATCTGGCACACTAAGAACAGGTAATGATCATTATCACTGGGCTTTATTGTATAAGGAATTGGGCACACTAAGAACAGGTAATGGTACAAAGTCACGCAAGGGATTTAGAGAGAGAGAGACAGGCATGGGGGATAGAGAGAGAGAGAGACAGGCATGGGGAGAGAGAGAGAGACAGGCATGGGGAGAGAGAGAGAGACAGGCATGGGGAGAGAGAGAGAGACAGGCATGGGGATAGAGAGAGAGAGAGACAGGCATGGGGAGAGAGAGAGAGACAGGCATGGGGAGAGAGAGAGAGACAGGCATGGGGGATAGAGAGAGAGAGAGAGACAGGCATGGGGGATAGAGAGAGAGAGACAGGCATGGGGGATAGAGAGAGAGAGACAGGCATGGGGGATAGAGAGAGAGAGAGAGAGGCATGGGGGATAGAGAGAGAGAGAGACAGGCATGGGGGATAGAGAGAGAGAGAGACAGGCATGGGGGATAGAGAGAGAGAGAGACAGGCATGGGGGATAGAGAGAGAGAGAGAGACAGGCATGAGGGATAGAGAGAGAGAGACAGGCATAGGGATAGAGAGAGAGAGACAGGCATGGGGGATAGAGAGAGAGAGAGACATGCATGGGGGATAGAGAGAGAGAGAGACAGGCATGGGGGATAGAGAGAGAGACATGCATGGGGGATAGAGAGAGGGAGAGACAGGCATGGGGATAGAGAGAGAGAGAGACAGGCATGGGGGATAGAGAGAGAGAGACAGGCATGGGGATAGAGAGAGAGACAGGCATGGGGGATAGAAAGAGACAGGCATGGGGGATAGAGAGAGAGAGAGAGAGAGAGAGAGAGAGAGAGAGAGAGAGAGAGAGAGAGAGGCATGGGGATAGAGAGAGAGAGAGACAGGCATGGGGGATAGAGAGAGAGAGACAGGCATGGGGGATAGAGAGAGAGAGACAGGCATGGGGATAGAGAGAGAGACAGGCATGGGGGATAGAGAGAGACAGGCATGTGGGATAGAGAGAGAGACAGGCATGGGGGATAGAGAGAGAGACAGGCATGGGGGATAGAGAGAGAGAGAGACAGGCATGGGGGATAGAGAGAGAGAGACAGGCATGAGGGATAGAGAGAGAGAGAGACAGGCATGGGGATAGAGAGAGAGAGACAGGCATGGGGATAGAGAGAGAGACAGGCATGGGGGAAAGAGAGAGAGACAGGCATGGGGGATAGAGAGAGAGAGAGAGAGACAGGCATGGGGGATAGAGAGAGAGAGACAGGCATGGGGGATAGAGAGAGAGAGGCAGGCATATGGGATAGAGAGAGAGAGAGAGACAGGCATGGGGATAGAGAGAGAGAGACAGGCATGGGGGATAGAGAGAGAGAGAAAGGCATGGGGGATAGAGAGAGACAGGCATGGGGGATAGAGAGAGAGAGACAGGCATGGGGGATAGAGAGAGAGACAGGCATGGGGGATAGAGAGAGAGAGAGAGAGAGAGAGGCATGGGGATAGAGAGAGAGAGAGAGAGGCATGGGGGATAGAGAGAGAGAGAGACAGGCATGGGGGATAGAGAGAGAGAGACAGGCATGGGGATAGAGAGAGAGAGAGACAGGCATGGGGGATAGAAAGAGAGAGAGACAGGCATGGGGATAGAGAGAGAGACAGGCATGGGGGATAGAGAGAGAGAGAGAGACAGGCATGAGGGATAGAGAGAGAGAGAGAGAGAGAGAGAGAGAGAGGCAGAGAGAGCTCAAAGACATTGCTCCTGCATTTTTAACAAAAAATATAGATTTAGAGTTAGATAAAGTAGGATTTTTTGGCAGGGACATATACAGGATGCTACCCTCCACAACATAACCTTCATTCCAAACCAAAACTCCAAACCTACAACCTGATTTTGGACGGAATTACCTGGAAAGCTTTCTACTACCAAGGATTACTATTCTCAAACTATACAGCAAATGCTCTGGCAAACAAACAGAAACCTGAAAACACCATCCAACCTGGAACTGAGTGAGTAATGTTTAGTATGAAGCTATTTTTCACTTTCAAAAACCAAGAAGAAAAATACATTACAATGATATATTTTATTTTATAAGGACTGAATGCTTAGGCTACCAAGCTTAAACTTGCTACAAAGAGATACAATTTCAATTAGCACTGACGTGTGAAGTGAGAGGTGTAAAAGCCCTTGAGCCAAACAATGGCAGGAGAGTCGTACAGTCTACCCCAACTAGAGGCCTTAGAAGAGGCCTTAGAAGCACCCCCCCACTGTTCAGAGGTCATTAAAATACAGTACCCTCTGAATGTAAAAAACGACAAGACACGAAAAGAGTACAAATTGAAACTTCTTTTGGGGAAGCACGAGACACTTTTTGCTGATTTGTATAAAAATGGGAACATAAGCAACCTTATCTTCCACACAGACCATCCCCTGGCATGGCACAGTGCTATACTAGCACACTACCCCTCTGTTAAGAGGGGGGGTGTTAGCGACGGGTGGAAACTCAGGATACTGGACAACGAGGACTCTGAGTCGTCTAATATTAATCTCTATAAATCTGGAACCGTTTTGGTTCAAGGCAACACCAAACAGTTCCAGCTGGACTTTCACCTAATCAAAGAAATAGCTCAGCAGGAGAAGCTGTCCCTTGAGAAAGATACCCCTACCCCGAGCGGGTCAGACCAGACCTCTTCATTAAATAACCCCACAGAGCAACCCCAAGCAGAAACTCAACTTCCCAGCACAGAGTACTACTCCCTCATTGAAATGAAGGATAAATTCACCCAGCTGGAGGTAAGGCAGGTGGAGCTGGAACAGCAGGTGAACACACTCCAGTCAGCACAGACCCAGACAACAGTCCAGCACAACAACACCCCCTTAACTAGACCTGGAGAGCTGGAGGTAGAGAGAGACATGTCTGCACTCTGGACTGTGGTGAGACAACATCAACAGGAGAAAGAGCAGGAGCAGGAGAAGAACAGAGCACTAGAGGAGAGGATCAGAGTGCTGGAGGAGAAGGTGAGAACGATGACGGGTGACATTGAACAACCCATTAGAGAACAGCCCACCTCAGATCCTGTCCAAAGTCTCGACACCGCAGCAGAACAGTACACCCTAGACCCTGACCATAGCCTCGACATCACACCCAGACAAACAAATGAAGAACCCCAAGCCCTGGGGACCCCAACCCCTCTGAGCAACCCCCCAGTCAGACACCCTGATAGCCCTCATGACGACCCCCCCACACCCACTGAGGACATACACAAGCCACAGATTGTACTCCTTATGGACTCAAACGGGAAATACATACAAGAAAATAAACTTTTTCCAAAACACAAAGTGTCTAAACTCTGGTGTCCAAACACCCAGCGCGCCCTAGACCTTCTGTCTGAGGACCGACTAGGATCACCCAGCCACATAATAATACACACAGGCACAAACGACCTGAGAACACAGCAGGAAAGGGTGGCCACATCACTCAAGGGAGTGATAGAAAAAGCTTATTCTACTTTCCCCAACGCACAAGTGGTTATCTCAACCCTGTTACCACGAAAAGACTTCCACCCTGCTACCATACAGCGGGTAAACGCAAGTATTTCCCATGACTGTGCATCAAAACCAAATGTCTTCCTGGCCCACCACTCCACCCTGGACGTGAACAGCCTTTATGACCAGGTCCACCTATACAAGGCAGCAGTGCCCACCTTCGCCCGGACCCTAAAGGATATCGCCCTCAACCGCAGACCCAACACCTCACACAGGAGCAACAGATCAACAGACACCCCGCCCAGACCAGCGAGACACACTCCTACTTAAACTCTTTAACATCATCCTTAGGTCTGGCATCTTCCCCAATATTTGGAACCAAGGACTGATCACCCCAATCCACAAAAGTGGAGACAAATTTGACCCCAATAACTACCGTGGGATATGCGTCAACAGCAACCTTGGGAAAATCCTCTGCATTATCATTAACAGCAGACTAGTTCATTTCCTCAGTGAAAACAATGTACTGAGCAAATGTCAAATTGGCTTTTTACCAAATTACCGTACGACAGACCACGTATTCACCCTGCACACCCTAATTGACAAACAAACAAACCAAAACAAAGGCAAAGTCTTCTCATGCTTTGTTGATTTCAAAAAAGCTTTTGACTCAATTTGGCATGAGGGTCTGCTATACAAATTGATGGAAAGTGGGGTTGGGGGAAAAACATACAACATTATAAAATCCATGTACACAAACAACAAGTGTGCGGTTAAAATTGGCAAAAAACACACACATTTCTTTCCACAGGGCCGTGGGGTGAGACAGGGATGCAGTTTAAGCCCCACCCTCTTCAACATATATATCAACGAATTGGCGAGGGCACTAGAACAGTCTGCAGCACCCGGCCTCACCCTACTAGAATCTGAAGTCAAATGTCTTCTGTTTGCTGATGATCTGGTGCTTCTGTCACCAAACAAGGAGGGCCTACAGCAGCACCTAGATCTTCTGCACAGATTCTGTCAGACCTGGGCCCTGACAGTAAATCTCAGTAAGACAAAAATAATGGTGTTCCAAAAAAGGTCCAGTTGCCAGGACCACAAATACAAATTCCATCTAGACACCGTTGCCCTAGAGCACACAAAAAACTATACATACCTCGGCCTAAACATCAGCGCCACAGGTAACTTCCACAAAGCTGTGAACAATCTGAGAGACAAGGCAAGAAGGGCCTTCTATGCCATCAAAAGGAACATACAATTTGACATACCAATTAGGATCTGGCTAAAAATACTTGAATCAGTTATAGAACCCATTGCCCTTTATGGTTCTGAGGTCTGGGGTCCGCTCACCAACCAAGAATTCACAAAATGGGACAAACACCAAATTGAGACTCTGCATGCAGAATTCTGCAAAAACATCCTCCATGTACAACATAAAACACCAAATAATGCATGCAGAGCAGAATTAGGCCAATACCCGCTAATTATCCAAATCCAGAAAAGAGCCGTTAAATTCTATAACCACTTAAAAGGAAGCGATTCCCAAACCTTCCATAACAAAGCCATCACCTACAGAGAGATGAACTTGGAGAAGAGTCCCCTAAGTAAGCTTGTCCTGGGCCTCTGTTCACAAACACAAACAGACCCCACACAGCCCCAGGACAACAACAACAACAACAACAACAACACAATTAGACCCAACCAAATCATGAGAAAACAAAAAGAGAATTACTTGACACATTGGAAAGAACAAACAAAAAAACAGAGCAAACTAGAATGCTATTTGGCCCTAAACAGAGAGTACACAGTGGCAGAATACCTGACCACTGTGACTGACCCAAACTTAAGGAAAGCTTTGACTATGTACAGACTCAGTGAGCATAGCCTTGCTATTGAGAAAGGCCGCCGTAGGCAGACCTGGCTCTCAAGAGAAGACAGGCTATGTGCACACTGCCCACAAAATGAGGTGGAAACTGAGCTGCACTTCCTAACCTCCTGCCAAATGTATGACCATATTAGAGACACATATTTCCCTCAGATTACAGCGATCCACAAAGAATTCGAAAACAAACCCAATTTTGATAAACTCCCTTATCTACTGGGTGAAAAACCACAGTGTGCCATCACAGCTGCAAGATTTGTGACCTGTTGCCACAAGAAAAGGGCAACCAGTGAAGAACAAACACCATTGTAAATACAACCCATATTTATGTTTATTTATTTTCCCATTTGTACTTTAACTATTTGCATATTGTTACAACACTGTAAATATACATAATATGACATTTGAAATGTCTTTATTCTTTTGAAACTTCTGAGTGTAATGTTTACTGTTAATATTTATTGTTTATTTCACTTTTGTTTACTATCTACTTCACTTGCTTTGGCAATGTTAACACACGTTTCCCATGCCAATAAAGCCCTTAAATTGAAATTGAAATTGAATTGAGAGAGACAGGCATAGGGATAGAGAGAGAGAGACAGGCATGGGGGATAGAGAGAGAGAGAAAGGCATGGGGGATATAGAGAGAGAAAGGCATGGGGATAGAGAGAGAGAGACAGGCATGGGGGATAGAGAGAGAGACATGCATGGGGGATAGAGAGAGAGAGACAGGCATGGGGATAGAGAGAGAGAGAGACAGGCATGGGGGATAGAGAGAGAGAGAGACAGGCATGGGGGATAGAGAGAGAGAGACAGGCATGGGGATAGAGAGAGAGAGACAGGCATGGGGGATAGAGAGAGAGAGAGACAGGCATGGGGGATAGAGAGAGAGAGAGAGAGAGAGAGAGAGACAGGCATGGGGATAGAGAGAGAGACAGGCATGGGGGATAGAGAGAGAGAGACAGGCATGGGGATAGAGAGAGAGAGAGAGACAGGCATGGGGGATAGAGAGAGAGAGACAGGCATGGGGGATAGAGAGAGAGAGAGACAGGCATGGGGGATAGAGAGAGAGAGACAGGCATGGGGATAGAGAGAGACAGGCATGGGGGATAGAGAGAGAGAGACAGGCATGGGGGATAGAGAGAGAGAGAGACAGGCATGGGGGATAGAGAGAGAGAGAGACAGGCATGGGGGATAGAGAGAGAGAGAGACAGGCATGGGGGATAGAGAGAGAGAGAGACAGGCATGGGGGATAGAGAGAGAGAGAGACAGGCATGGGGGATAGAGAGAGAGAGACAGGCATGGGGATAGAGAGAGACAGGCATAGGGGATAGAGAGAGAGAGACAGGCATGGGGGATAGAGAGAGAGAGAGACAGGCATGGGGGATAGAGAGAGAGAGACAGGCATGGGGGATAGAGAGAGAGAGACAGGCATGGGGGATAGAGAGAGAGAAGCCCTGTCTTATAGCGGGAGATAGGGAGAGAAAAAGGCAACAGTGTCAAGTTGTCAGGGCTAATCTCTAATGTCAGTTGTCAGGACTAATTTCTGGTGGACAGACTACGTAAACAGAACTGGTACCGTAGATCTGTCATGATACAACTAGATTAGTGAGATCAGCAACATTAGTTCTGGTACTTGGGTTTTTAATCACGATTTCCCAGGTGGTTAGCATCTTTCGAATTTCGGAAGGGGAGGGGACATTCGGCCCGTAACTTGCAAAGAGAGAGAGGGTGGACTCCTGGTTCCGGTTCCCCTTAAATCTCTTCTCTTAACATGTATGGACCCAGAACTTAAAGAGATTCTCCGGTTCGTTTATATACTTTTTAGCCAGTAGTTCTGAAAGTAGCACTCACCGTCACATACGTGCACAACGTCATTGCCCTCTCTCTCTCTCTGCTGTCACTCAAATGGCAAGGGGCTGAATCTCATTGGCTGAAACTCTAATTGCTAGGGGGCTAGCCCACGTGGGCGGAAAATGTAGGGAAAATGGCGCCGCACAGCTTCCAGAAAACAGTCGCTTTCAAACTAGAGATTTCATGGCTAATGGAGTAAAACAGTTCATGTATGAACACATCAACACATCCAGCCCAAAGTGGAATAAAATATACTTACTAGTCACCAAAGTTCCGGAGCATGTCTTTAATCGAGCATCTGACCAATTATGCAAGACTTTAGTTCTGGGTTAACCGATATTATGTCAGGGCAGACCCCGGGGGTAAACTGAGATTATGTCAGGGGATAAATTATACCCTTTTCACACTATTGTTCCCCCCTGAACTGTACTGTGCCAGCTCAGTTGTTTTCCTTTCTCATTGTCAGGAGTAGGTGGGACAGGTTAAGGCCAGACAGGGCGTGGCAGAGGGGCGGGGCTCTTACCTGTTCAACAGTAAGGGGTGAACAGATCTCCTCTCCTCTCAGGATCATGGACCTCTGGGTCAGAACCTCAGACAGCTGGAACGAGTCCAGACCCAGCAGATCACTGACATTACTGACCACTGGAGAGAGAGACAGACAGATATGTTACTGACCACTGGAGAGAGAGACAGACAGATATGTTACTGACCACTGGAGAGAGAGAGAGACAGACAGATATGTTACTGACCACTGGAGAGAGAGACAGACAGATATGTTACTGACCACTTGAGAGAGAGACAGACAGATATGTTACTGACCACTGGAGAGAGAGACAGACAGATATGTTACTGACCACTGGAGAGAGATAGTCCAGTATCATTGAGAGAAGCTGGTTGAGAGAATGCCAAGAGTGTGCAAAGCTGTCATCAAGGCAAAGGGTGGCTATTTATATTTGGATTTGTTCAACACTTTTTTGGTTACTACATGATTCCATATGTGTTATTTCATAGTTTTGATGTCTTCACTATTATTAGAAAATAGTAAAAAATAAAGAAAAACCCTTGAATGAGTAGTTTTGACTGGTAGTTTATATAGTTTTTTATATATATATATATCGTTTTATATATAGATTTATATAGTTTTATATATATAGTTTTATATATATAGTTTTATATATATAGTTTTATATATAGTTGTATATATAGTTTATATATATGATTTTATATAGTTTTATATACATAATTATATATATATATAGTTTTATATATTGTTTTATATATATAGGTTAATATATATTTATATATATATATATATATATATATATATATATATATATATATATATATATATATATATATATATATATATATATATAGTTTGCTATATAGTTGTATATATATATATATAGTTTAATATATAAGTCCCCTGTAGCTCAGTTGGTAGAGCATGGCGCTTGCAACGCCAGGGTTGTGGGTTCGTTTCCCACGGGGGGTGGGGGCCAGTATGAAAAAATCTATGCACTCACTAACTGTAAGTCGCTCTGGATAAGAGCGTCTGCTAAATGACTGAAATGTAAATGTAATATAGTTTATATATATCGTTTTATATAGTTTTATTTACATAATTATATATATATTTTTATATATATCGTTTTATATATACAGTACATTTAAATTATTTTTTCCCCTCATCAGTCTACACACAATACCCCATAATGACAAAGTAAAAACAGGTTTTTATACATTTTTGTAAATGTCTGAAATATCACATTTACATACGTTTTCAGACCCTTTACTCAGTACTTTGTTGAAGCACCTTTGGCAGCGATTACAGCCTCGAGTCTTCTTGGGTATGACGCTACAAGCTTGGCACACCTGTATTTGGGGAGTTCCTCCTATTCTTCTCTGCAGATCCTCTCAAGCTCTGTCAGGTTGGATGGGGAGTGTCGCTGCAAAGCTATTTTCTGGTCTCTCCAGAGATGTTCGATCGGGTTCAAGTCCGGGCTCTGGCTGGGCCACTCAAGGACATTCAGGGACTTGTCCCGAAGCCACTCCTGCGTTGTCTTGACTGTGTGCTTAGGGTTGTTGTCCTGTTGGAAGGTGAACCTTCGCCCCAGTCTGAGGTCCTGAGCGCTCTGGAGCAGATTTTCATCAAGGATCTCTATGTACTTTGCTCCATTCATCTTTCCCTCAATTCTGACTAGTCTCCCAGTCCCTGCCGCTGAAAAACATCCCCACAGCATGATGCTGCCACCACCATGCTTCACCGTAGGGATGGTGCCAGGTTTCCTCCAGACGTGACGCTTGGCATTCAGACCAAAGAGATCAATCTTGGTTTCATCAGACCAGAGAATCCGTCTGGCCACTCTACCATAAAGGCCTGATTGGTGGAGTGCTGCAGAGATGGTTGTCCTTCTGGAAGGTTCTCCCATCTCCACTGAGTAACTCTGGAGCTCTGTCAGAGGGACCATTGGGTTCTTGGTCACCTCCCTGACCAAGGCCCTTCTCCCACGATTGCTCAGTTTGGCCGGGCGTCCAGCTCTAGGAAGAGTCTTGGTGGTTCCAAACTTTTTCCATTGAAGAATGATGGAGGCCACAGTGTTCTTGGGGACCTTCAATGCTGCAGACATTTTTTGGTACCCTTCCCCAGATCTGTGCCTCGATATAATATCCTGTCTCTGAGCTCTACGGACAATTCCTTTGACATCATGGCTTGGTTTTTGCTCTGATATGCACTGTCAACTGTGGGACCTTATATAGACAGGTGTGTGCCTTTCCAAATCATGTCCAATCAATTGAATTTACCAAAGGTGGACTCCAATCAAGTTGTAGAAACATCTAAAGGATGATCAATTTCGAGTCTCATAACAAAGGTTCTGAATACTTTGGAAATAAGATATTTCCTGTTTTCGCTTTGTCATTATGGGGTATTGTGTGTAGATTGAGGAGGAAAACATTTAATTAAAACATTAAAAAGTTAAGGGGTCTGAATCCTTTCTGAAGGCACTGTATATAGTTTTTCTCAGCAGGCTTTGTCTTTAACTGAAATGTTACCTCAGCTTCTTCACTATCATGCATTAGAATAACCTCCTCTCCTTTAACCTCCCTCCCTCCCTCCCTCTCTCTCCTCCCCTCTCCTTTAACCTTCCTTCTCTCCCTCCTCCCTCTCCTCCCCTCTCCTTTAACCTTCCTTCTCTCCCTCCCTCCCTCTCTCTCTCTCCTCCCCTCTCCTCTCCTTTAATCTCCCTCCCTCTCTCTGTCCTTCCTTCCCTCCCGCCCTCTCTCTCCTCCCCTCTCCTCTCACCTCCCTCCCTGTCCTTCCTTCTCTCTCTCTCTCCCTCCCTCCCTCCCTCCCTCCATTTAACCTCCCTCCCTCTCTCTCTGTCCTTCCTTCCCTCCCTCCCTCCCTCTCCTCCCCTCTCCTCTCATTTAACCTCCCTCCCTCCTCTCTCCCTCCCTCCCCTCTCCTCTCACCTCCCTCCCTGTCCTTCCTTCCCTCCCTCCCTCCCTCCCTCTCTCTCTCTCTCCTCCCCTTTAACCTCCCTCCCTCTCTCTCTGTCCTTCCTTCCCTCCCTCCCTCCCTCCCTCTCCTCCCCTCTCCTCTCATTTAACCTCCCTCCCTCCCTCCTCTCTCCCTCCCTCCCCTCCTCTCCTTTAACCTCCCTCCCTCCTCTCTCCCTCCCTCCCCTCCTCTCCTCTCCTTTAACCTCCCTCCCTCCCTCCATCCCTCCATCCCCTCTCCTCTCCTCTCTCCACCCTCCCTCCCTCCCATCTCCCCTCCCCCCTCCTCTCCTCCCTCCTCTCACCTCCTTTGGATGTGATTTGTGCTCCTCCTGCGGTCATGAATTCTATGTTCCCTATCAGGAGAACAGCAGACAGCAGCTTGAAGACGTCCCGTATCTCCTCCTCGCTGAACTCCATCACCTTTAAAGCCTCCTGGTGGACAGAGACAGAGAGATGATGAGTTTCCTTCTACTGAACCCAGACTGGATAATACATGCTGCAGGGCCCATGTTCAAAAGTATCCCAGAGTAGGAGTGCTCTAGGATCAGCTTTTCCATACAGATCATAATGAATAAAATGACATGGACAGAGAGGACCTGATCTTAAATTGGCACTCCTAATCTGAGACGTTTGTTGAATACAGGCTCCTGGGTTATTGCGCCCTCTGGTGGCAGCTTGTGAAGGTACAACCAGCCTCACCATAACACTGTCGTAGAGCTGCAGGTCGTCTAGGCTCCTGTCCTTCACACAGCCAGACTGACTCAGGTAGAGGTACGACTCCGGGCCCTCAGACAGGAAGTACAGCTCTGGAACACAGACAGAAAATAACTTTAGGCAGTTGAAGCAAGCAGTCACATTTTCTCCAGGAAATGTACCTTTTCTAGAGATACAAACAAAGTCCCACTGTATTTACATTTTAGTCATTTAGCAGACGCTCTTATCCAGAGCGACTTACAGTTAGTGAGTGCATACATTTTTTCATACTGGTCCCCCGTGGGAAACGAACCCACAACCCTGGCGCTGCAAGCGCCATGCTCTACCAACTGAGATACACAGGTATTTGTCACATGCTTCGTACAGGTGTAGACTAACAGTGAAACGCTTACTTACAATGCAGAGTTCAAGATAAAGAAAAAATAAATATATATTAATAATAATAGAAATTGTGACATGGAATAAATACACAGTGAATAACGAGTAAAAATAACATGGGAGTAGAATTAACATGGCTATATACAGGAAGTAGAAAATAACATGGCTATATACAGGAAGTAGAAAATAACATGGCTATATACAGGAAGTAGAAAGTAACATGGCTATATACAGGAAGTAGAAAATAACATGGCTATATACAGGAAGTAGAAAATTACATGGCTATATACAGGAAGTAGAAAATAACATGGCTATATACAGGAAGTAGAAAATAACATGGCTATATACAGGAAGTAGAAAGTAACATGGCTATATACAGGAAGTCATAAATAACATGGCTATATACAGGGAGTAGAAAATACCATGGCTCTATACAGGAAGTAGAAAATAACATGGCTATATACAGGAAGTAGAAAATACCATGGCTCTATACAGGAAGTAGAAAATAACATGGCTATATACAGGAAGTCATAAATAACATGGCTATATACACAGAGTATTAGTACCAAGTCGATGTGCAGGGGTGAGAGGTCATTGAGGCAGCTACAGTGCCATCAGTAAGTATTCACACCCATTGGTCCATAAGACTTATTCAACATTTTGTTTGTTTTACAGCCTGATTTTAACATGATTATGAATGACTACCTCATCTCTGTACACCACACATACAATTATCTGTAATGTCCCTCAGTCGAGCAGTGAATTTCAAACACAAACCAGGGAGGTTTTCCAGTGCCTCGCAAAGAACGGCACCTATTGGTAGATAGGTAATAAAAAAAAAAGCAGATATTGAATATCCCTTTGAGCATGGTGAAGTCATTAATTACATTTTGGATGGTGTATCAATACACCCGGTCACTGCAAAGGTAAAGGCGTCCTTCCTAACTCAGACAACAGGATAGATAATAGACAGTAGCAGCAGTATACTGTAGGTAGGGGTAAAGTGACTAGACAACAGGATAGATAATAGACAGTAGCAGCAGTATACTGGTGCATCGGTACCACTTTGAATGTCTGGTACCGCTTCTTGAGCAAGTGAGGCACTTTAGTTGATTCTGTACAGTGGAGGCTGGTGTCACTTAGAAACATGGTTTCCATGTGTTTGATACCGTTCCATTGATTCCATTCCAGCCATTACTATGAGCCGTCCTCCCTTCACCAGCCTCCAATGATTCCATACAAGTGTTGCAATAACTCTACTCCAGTCAAGGAGTCTCTGTATGAATGAACGTACCTCTGTGGTCCTTGTCTGCCCCGGCCAGCAGAGCATAGAAGATATGATAGTTCCTCTCTCCAGGGTTCTGCCTCACCACACGGTTCTTTTCAAGTAAATCTGAAGGGTTAAAGTTAAGGAAAACAAAGACAGATAGATACATCTCTAAGCCATACCAGACATCACAGTAAGGTCCAGGCCTCAGTACATTCATGGCAAAAGGTCTTGGTCTTGGGCCTCAGTAAGGTCCATTAGTGGTAACAGGTTGAGTCCAGGCCTCAGTATGTTACTGTAAAGCAAAACAGTAAGGTAGTCTTAATAGGTCCTCATTACGTTAATGTGGTAAATGAAAGGATACAGTCGATGATGCATCCTCCTTGGATGTTCCCACTCTGGGAGAAGTGGAGCTGGATGAACTTCCCAAAGCGGGAAGAGTTGTTGTTGTAAACCGTCTTGGCATTCCCAAACGCCTCCATGATGGGGCTGGAGAAAGAAAGAAAGAAAGAAAGAAAGAAAGAAAGAAAGAAAGAAAGAAAGAAAGAAAGAAAGAAAGAAAGAAAGAAAGAAAGAAAGAAAGAAAGAAAGAAAGAAAGAAAGAAAGAAAGAAAGAGAGAGAGAGAGACAGAGAGAGATCATTTAGAATTTTAAGCCAGTGTCACACAAAGCAATTTGGACGCAATTTCTGTTGCAGATGCAAGTTGCAAGTGACATCATCTAAAGCAACTTTTCTGATACACAAAGCAATTCAAACAAAATTGAAACAACATACAATCCTGTCATAGGTCATAGTCATCCTGCCTACATCACATCACGGTTTCATAAATTATTATTTGTTTCTTTTGTAACAGCTTCGATATAGACAAAATACTGGCTGTACAATTAAGCTAGCTAGCCAAAATGTTGCCTATTTGCCAACCCTGTTTTATCAAGCTAGCAAGCTAGCTAACCAAGCTAGGGATGAGCTACACTAGTTAGCTAGCCAGTGAAGTTCGTGTTAGGGAATTTCAGTTAAAACTGGACAGAGAAAGGACTGGTTTCACTTTTAAATTATTTATTGACTGCCAGACCATCTACATAAACCATGACTAGACATGGTGTCATATCTTTTTAAAATTTGGCATGTCTTTTCTGTCACGGTTTGCAGCAACACTGACAGCTGGTTGGAGCTCCGAACGGAATAGGATTGACACACAGAGGAGCATCGGCTTTAAAATCCCCTTTACTGGGTGTAAGACCCTATAGTAGTACTTCAACATTCAATCCTCAGAGAGAAAGAGAGATGGTGAAAAAGAGATGGAGAGCGAGAGAGAGAGAGAGCGAGAGTGAGAACGAGAGAGAGAGAGATACAGAGAGAGACACAGAGAGATGAACCTGGAGAAGGGTTCCCTAAGCAAGCTGGTCCTGGGGCTCTGTTCACAAACACAAACAGACCCCACAGAGCCCCAGGACAACAACACAATTAGACCCAACCAAATCATTAGAAAACAAAAAGAGAATTACTTGACACATTGGAAATAACTAACAAAAAAAACAGAGCAAACTAGAATGCTATTTGGCCCTAAACAGAGAGTACACAGTGGCAGAATACCTGACCACTGACCCAAAATTAAGGAAAGCTTTTGACTATGTACAGACTCAGTGAGCATAGTCTTGCTATTGAGAGAGGCCATATACATATATATGACAATATACATGACATATGACAATATACATGACATATGACTATATACATGACATATGACTATATACATGACATATGACTATATACATGACATATGACCTGCCAGGTGGCCTCTCTCACCTGGCAGACCTGGCTCTCAAGAGAAGACAGGCTATGTGCACACTGCCCACAAAATGAGGTGGAAACTGAGCTGCACTTCCTAACCTCCTGCCAAATGTATGACCATATTAGAGACACATATTTCCCTCAGATTACACAGACCCATAAAGAATTTGAAAACAAATCCAATTTTGATAAACTCCCTTATCTATTGGGTGAAATACCACAGTGTGCCATCACAGCAGCAAGATTTGTGACCTGTTGCCACAAGAAAAGGGCAACCAGTGAAGAACAAACACCATTGTAAATAAAACCCATATTTATGTTTATTTATTTTCCCATTTGTACTTTAACTATTTGCACATTGTTACAACACTGTATATATACATAATATGACATTTTAAATGTCTCTATTCCTTTGGAACTTCTGAGTGTAATGTTTACTGTTCATTTTTTATTGTTTATTTCACTTTTGTTTATTTTCGATTTCACTTGCTTTGGCAATGTTAACACACGTTTCCCATGCCAATAAAGACATTTGGGGAGAGAGAGAGAGAGAGAGAGAGAAAGTATTGCGAAAGTATTCACCCCCCTTGGCATTTTTCCTATTTTGTTGCCTTAAAACCTGGATTTTTGGGGGGTTTGTATCATTTGATTTACACAACATGCCTACCACTTTGAAGATATATTTTATTGTGAAACAAACAAGAAATAAGACAAAAAAACAGAACTATTTACCCCCCCAAAGTCAATACTTTGTAGAGCCACCTTTTGCAGCAATTATAGCTGCAAGTCTCTTGGGGTATGTCTCTATAAGCTTGGCACATCTAGCCACTGGGATTTTTGCCCATTCTTCAAGGCAAAACTGCTCCAGCTCCTTCAAGTTGGATGGGTTCCGCTGGTGTACAGCAATCTTTAAGTCAAACCACAGATTCTCAATTGGATTGAGGTCTGGGCTTTGACTAGGCCATTCCAAGACATTTAAACGTTTCCACTTAAACCACTTGAGTTTTGCTTTAGCAGTATGCTTAGGGTCATTGTCTTGCTGGAAGGTGAACCTCCGCCCCAGTCTCAAATCTCTGGAAGACTGAAACATCATTCCTTAAATTCTGACCAGTTTCCCAGTCCCTGCCGATGAAAAACATCCCCACAGCATGATGCTGCCACCACCATGCTTCTGGTGTTCTTGGGGGGATGAGAGGTGTTGGGTTTGCGCCAGACATAGCGTTTTCCTTGATGGCCAAAAAGCTCAATTTTAGTCTCATCTGACCAGAGTACCTTCTTCCATATGTTTGGGGTGTCTCCCACATGCCTTTTGGCGAACACCAAACGTGTTTGCTTATTTTTTTCTTTAAGCAATGGCTTTATTCTGGCTACTCTTCCGTAAAGCCCAGCTCTGTGGAGTGTACGGCTTAAAGTGGTCCTATGGACAGATACTCCAATCTCCGCTGTGGAGCTTTGTAGCTCCTTCAGGGTTATCTTTGGTCTCTTTGTATCCTCTCTGATTAATGCCCTCCTTGCCTGGTCTGTGAGTTTTGGTGGGCGGCCCTCTCTTGGCAGGTTTGTTGTGGTGCCATATTCTTTCCATTTTTTAATAATGGATTTAAATGGTGCTCTGTGGGATGTTCAAAGTTTCTGATATTTTTTTATAACCCAACCCTGATCTGTACTTCTCCACAACGTTGTCCCTGACCTGTTTGGAGAGCTCTTTGGTCTTCATGGGAAATAAGTATTTGACCCCTCTGCAAAACATTACTTAGTACTTGGTGGCAAAACCCTTGTTGGCAATCACAGAGGTCAGACGTTTCTTGTAGTTGGCCACCAGGTTTGCACACATCTCAGGAGGGATTTTGTCCCACTCCTCTTTGCAGATCTTCTCCAAGTCATTAAGGTTTCGAGGCTGACGTTTGGCAACTCAAGCCTTCAGCTCCCTCCACAGAATTTCTATGGGATTAAAGTCTGGAGACTGGCTAGGCCACTCCAGGACCTTAATGTGCTTCTTCTTGAGGCACTCCTTTGTTGCCTTGGCCATGTGTTTTGGGTCATTGTCATGCTGGAATACCCATCCACAACCCATCATGGACAGAAAGCGAGACAGACCATCATGGACAGAAAGAGAGACAGACCATCATGGACAGAAAGAGAGACAGACCATCATGGACAGAAAGCGAGACAGACCATCATGGACAGAAAGAGAGACAGACCATCATGGACAGAAAGAGAGACAGACCATCATGGACAGAAAGAGAGACAGACCATCATGGACAGAAAGAGAGACAGACCATCATGGACAGAAAGAGAGACAGACCATCATGGACCGACAGACAGACAGTATAGACTGATAGACCATCATTGACCTGGGCTTGAACAATCGATCAATAAAAAAATAAATCAAATCAAATCACATTTTATTTGTCACTTGTGCCAAATACAACAGCTTACCATGAAATGCTTACTTACAAGCCCTTAACCAACTAAGCAGTTTTAAGAAAGAGTTAATAAAATAACACAAAATACCAATAATGAGGCTATATACAGGGGGTACCGGTACCGAGGCTATATACAGGGGGTACCGGTACCGAGGCTATATACAGGGGGTACCGGTACCGAGGCTATATACAGGGGGTACCGGTACCGAGGCTATATACAGGGGGTACCGGTAGAGGCTATATACAGGGGGTACCGGTAGAGGCTATATACAGGGGGTACCGGTAGAGGCTATATACAGGGGGTACCGGTAGAGGCTATATACAGGGGGTACCGGTAGAGGCTATATACAGGGGGTACCGGTACCGAGGCTATATACAGGGGGTACCGGTACCGAGGCTATATACAGGGGGTACCGGTACCGAGTCAATGTGAGGGGGTACGGGTTAGTCTCCTAGAGAGGCTATATACAGGGTGTACCGGTACCGAGGCTATATACAGGGGGTACCGGTACCGAGGCTATATACAGGGGGTACCGGTACCGAGGCTATATACAAGGGGTACCGGTAGAGGCTATATACAGGGGGTACCGGTACCGAGGCTATATACAGGGGGTACCGGTAGAGGCTATATACAGGGGGTACCGGTAGAGGCTATATACAGGGGGTACCGGTAGAGGCTATATACAGGGGGTACCGGTAGAGGCTATCAGTTACCTGCTCTGTACGATGGCCTGCTCCACGCGGGTGCTCCTCTCAGAGGGGGCTGTCCCGGCAGACTTCTGTGACATCACAGACAGGAACTGGAGCAGCAGCTTGGTACTCTCTGTCTTTCCCGCTCCTGATTCGCCGCTGGAGATACACACACAGATATCAGCTATCTATATACATGGAGATAGACACACACATGTCAGCTATCTATATACATGGAGATAGACACACGCATGTCAGCTATCTATATACATGGAGATACACACACGCATGTCAGCTATCTATATACATGGAGATAGACACACGCATGTCAGCTATCTATATACATGGAGATAGACACACGCATGTCAGCTATCAATATACATGGAGATACACACACGCATGTCAGCTATCTATATACATGGAGATACACACACGCATGTCAGCTATCTATATACATGGAGATAGCTGACATGCGTGTGTCTATCTATATACATGGAGATACACACACGCATGTCAGCTATCTATATACATGGAGATACACACACGCATGTCAGCTATCTATATACATGGAGATACACACACGCATATGTCAGCTATCTATATACATGACATATGACTATATACATGACATATGACTATATACATGACATATGACTATATACATGACATATGACTATATACATGACATATGACTATATACACTAAATGGGGTTCAGTACAAGTTCACCATGTATTAAACTACTTGTGTGTGTGTGTTTGTGTGTGTGTGTGTGTGTGTGTGTGTGTGTGTGTTTGTGTGTGTGTTTGTGTGTGTGTTGGAGTCTCTAGTCTGTTGTGATTAGCTACTAGTTAATGCCATGAGGGTCCCCAAGCCCCTTGGTGAACTGACCTGATGAGAACACACTGGCTGTCGTGCCTCTTCCAGAGGCAGCGGTAACACTCGTTGGCCACAGCGAAGATGTGAGGGGGCAGCTCTCCCAGGTGGTGTCTACTATACAGGCCTACTGCTTCTGGGTCATACAGACCTGGGATCTGCTTATAGGGGTTCACTGCTGCCAGGATAGACCCTATGTTGGTCTGGGGGGGAGGGGGCATGGGATGACATTTTTAGCTCAGTCTTCTTTACTGCGTAGATAATTTACTGAAACAGGGACAGAGAGATAGAGATGGATACCATCTGATCAGCTTAACAAAACAACAATCCACCCTGACAGGAAACAACCTTGGTCAAAAGTAGTACAGCAAACTCTGCCTCAGCAATGAGAGATTAGTTCAGAGTCAAATTCCACTGTTCTATTCCCTGTATTAAAATACCTCAGGTCAATCCCGTAGCATTCTAAGATAAATTCCACTGTTCTATTCCCTGTATTAAAATACCTCAGGTCAATACTGTAGCATTCTAAGATAAATTCCACTGTTCTATTCCCTGTATTAAATACCTCAGGTCAATCCCGTAGCATTCTAAGATAAATTCCACTGTTCTATTCCCTGTATTAAATACCTCAGGTCAATCCCGTAGCATTCTAAGATAAATTCCACTGTTCTATTCCCTGTATTAAATACCTCAGGTCAATACTGTAGCATTCTAAGATAAATTCCACTGTTCTATTCCCTGTATTAAAATACCTCAGGTCAATACTGTAGCATTCTAAGATAAATTCCACTGTTCTATTCCCTGTATTAAATACCTCAGGTCAATACTGTAGCATTCTAAGATAAATTCCACTGTTCTATTCCCTGTATTAAATACCTCAGGTCAATACTGTAGCATTCTAAGATAAATTCCACTGTTCTATTCCCTGTATTAAATACCTCAGGTCAATACTGTAGCATTCTAAGATAAATTCCACTGTTCTATTCCCTGTATTAAATACCTCAGGTCAATACTGTAGCATTCTAAGATAAATTCCACTGTTCTATTCCCTGTATTAAATACCTCAGGTCAATACCGTAGCATTCTAAGATAAATTCTACTGTTCTATTCCCTGTATTAAATACCTCAGGTCAATACTGTAGCATTCTAAGATAAATTCCACTGTTCTATTCCCTGTATTAAATACCTCAGGTCAATACTGTAGCATTCTAAGATAAATTCCACTGTTCTATTCCCTGTATTAAATACCTCAGGTCAATACTGTAGCATTCTAAGATAAATTCCACTGTTCTATTCCCTGTATTAAATACCTCAGGTCAATACCGTAGCATTCTAAGATAAATTCTACTGTTCTATTCCCTGTATTAAATACCTCAGGTCAATACTGTAGCATTCTAAGATAAATTCCACTGTTCTATTCCCTGTATTAAAATACCTCAGGTCAATACCGTAGCATTCTAAGATAAATTCCACTGTTCTATTCCCTGTATTAAAATACCTCAGGTCAATACTGTAGCATTCTAAGATACAGTTCAATGGAATGTAAGACCCAGTGCCATTAATATACAACTAGTTGGTAAGGTTTGTACTTACAGTATTATTATTATAGGAATCAATCATGACTTGTTGTATAATTCAGTTTGAGTGGAAAGCAGCCTGGGTAAAGTGGGTTAGTGGGTCATTTTGTTTCCAATGACATCAGATTGTATGAAATAGAACCAGCCCACTAAAAGCCTAACCTGACAACTCAAACCTGAATTCTTCCACTGCACTATCTACATCCTTCAGTCTGAGACTGCCATCAGTGAAGTAGTTTGTGGTGACGTCAAAATGAGGGGTGTTGTACAAAACAAAGTCATCAGCAATTGGATCATCTCTAACCAATATCAGCTTTACGCTGTGTGTTCTGGCTCTGGTCCAACCCATCGGTTTCTGGGACCAATCAGAACGGTTAGAATGTGTTTGCGTTCTAGAAATCGTCGGGGAGGTACTCAGATCCAGACTCATTGTGGAGAAGAAATGAACGTCCGTGGGCGTGGCCTAGCGTTTGGCCAGAGCAAGGAGTCTGGATGATGAGATTAGGATGATCATTGTCCTGTTGGAAGATGTGTGGCTGTTCAACAATGATTTACATCTGTATTGCTGCTGTTTGGGGTTTTAGGCTGGGTTTCTGTATAAGCACTTTGTGACATCTGCTGATGTAGAAAAGAGCTTTATAAATATATTTGATTGATTGATAATTGTCCTGTGGGATGCTCTAGCCTAGTGAAAGATACATTGTAAAACAAAAAGATATTGGCTATTGAAATGATTTAATTGACCAGCTCAAATACAGAGCAGTTCACTCTGTCACTTTCTATCTCCAGGGGAGGTACTATGGTCCAGGGCCCGGTTCCCCAAAAGCATCCTAAGGTTAGGACAGCTAAGCGCGTCATTAGATGATTTTTTACCCTTCCATGTCACCTTATACATAGAAAATCTCCACTAAACATAGAATCAAACTGTTTATAGGTCTCTCTGTGACCGACAATAACTTTGGAACGAAGTCGACTACAAATATAAAGTTGCCAATGTCTTTGCATTTTGATAAAAAATATGCTTCAAACAGAAACCAAGAAGACTGCATTAAGAAATGAATCCAGTAGGCTATAGGCTACGGATAAGCATATTTAAATCATATTAAAATCTATTTAATGTTCAGTCAATTGAGTTCTATTTGTAGCCAACCCTGTCTGTAGTATTTGTTTTAATATACAGTATTTCATGATGTGTAACAATATTTCCACAATGATGTGCCAAATGAATCTGTGATTTAGTGCATCATTATAGGGTAAGCATTAGAATAAGCTGACTTAATATGCAGCCATTATAGGTTATAATATCTCTGTAGGAGCCGATTCGTCGTCAGTATTGTGGAATAATTATAATGTTAAGGTAAGATTTGAACGGAGAAAGCTGATCTGAGAGCAGCGCTCCCTTTCTGTCCAACCTGTCAGTATGGACACATGACTCAACGAAGCACTTAGCCTCTGTTGTTTTGGAAATACAGTGGGGGGAAAAAGTATTTAGTCAGCCACCAATTGTGCAAGTTCTCCCACTTAAAAAGACGAGAGAGGCCTGTAATTTTCATCATAGGTACACGTCAACTATGACAGACAAAATGAGAAAATAAATCCAGAAAATCACATTGTAGGACTTTTTATGAATTTATTTGCAAATTATGGTGGAAAATAAGTATTTGGTCAATATCAAAAGTTTCTCAATACTTTGTTATATACCCTTTGTTGGCAATGACACAGGTCAAACGTTTTCTGTAAGTCTTCACAAGGTTTTCACACACTGTTGCTGGTATTTTGGCCCATTCCTCCATGCAGATCTCCTCTAGAGCAGTGATGTTTTGGGGCTGTCGCTGGGCAACACGGACTTTCAACTCCCTCCAAAGATTTTCTATGGGGTTGAGATCTGGAGACTGGCTAGGCCACTCCAGGACCTTGAAATGCTTCTTACGAAGCCACTCCTTCGTTGCCCGGGCGGTGTGTTTGGGATCATTGTCATGCTGAAAGACCCAGCCACGTTTCATCTTCAATGCCCTTGCTGATGGAAGGAGGTTTTCACTCAAAATCTCACGATACATGGCCCCATTCATTCTGTCCTTTACACGGATCAGTCGTCCTGGTCCCTTTGCAGAAAAACAGCCCCAAAGCATGATTTTTCCACCCCCATGCTTCACAGTAGGTATGGTGTTCTTTGGATGCAACTCAGCATTCTTTGTCCTCCAAACACGACGAGTTGAGTTTTTACCAAAAAGTTCTATTTTGGTTTCATCTGACCATATGACATTCTCCCAATCCTCTTCTGGATCATCCAAATGCACTCTAGCAAACTTCAGACGGGCCTGGACATGTACTGGGTTAAGCAGGGGGACACGTCTGCACTGCAGGATTTGAGTCCCTGGCGGCGTAGTGTGTTACTGATGGTAGGCTTTGTTACTTTGGTCCCAGCTCTCTGCAGGTCATTCACTAGGTCCCCCCGTGTGGTTCTGGGATTTTTGCTCACCGTTCTTGTGATCATTTTGACCCCACGGGGTGAGATCTTGCGTGGAGCCCCAGATCGAGGGAGATTATCAGTGGTCTTGTATGTCTTCCATTTCCTAATAATTGCTCCCACAGTTGATTTCTTCAAACCAAGCTGCTTACCTATTGCAGATTCAGTCTTCCCAGCCTGGTGCAGGTCTTCAATTTTGTTTCTGGTGTCCTTTGACAGCTCTTTGGTCTTGGCCATAGTGGAGTTTGGAGTGTGACTGTTTGAGGTTGTGGACAGGTGTCTTTTATACTGATAACAAGCTCAAACAGGTGCCATTAATACAGGTAACGAGTGGAGGACAGAGGAGCCTCTTAAAGAAGAAGTTATAGGCCTGTGAGAGCCAGAAATCTTGCTTGTTTGTAGGTGACCAAATACTTATTCTCCACCTTAATTTGCAAATGCATTCATTAAAAATCCTACAATGTGATTTTCTGGATTTATTTTTCTCAATTTGTCTGTCATAGTTGACGTGTACCTATGATGAAAATTACAGGCCTCTCTCATCTTTTTAAGTGGGAGAACTTGCACAATTGGTGGCTGACTAAATACTTTTTTTCCCCACTGTACATCTTTGGCCGTCATAATGCATCGTTAAAACACCTGTAAGCCTAAGTTCCATCGCTATCAGGAAACAGGGCCCTGATCTGTTTGGCAGACAAGATTGTAAACATTGTCTTACATAGATGATATCTGTCTGGTAGGGTTAGTCTATAACAGAGTCTTATATAGATGATATCTGTCTGGTAGGGTTAGTCTATAACAGAGTCTTATATAGATGATATCTGTCTGGTAGGGTTAGTCTATAACAGAGTCTTATATAGATGATATCTGTCTGGTAGGGTTAGTCTATAACAGTGTCTTATATAGATGATATCTGTCTGGTAGGGTTAGTCTATAACAGAGTCTTATATAGATGATATCTGTCTGGTAGGGTTAGTCTATAACAGTGTCTTATATAGATGATATCTGTCTGGTAGGGTTAGTCTATAACAGTGTCTTATATAGATGATATCTGTCTGGTAGGGTTAGTCTATAACAGTGTCTTATATAGATGATATCTGCCTGGTAGGGTTAGTCTAGTCTATAACAGTGTCTTATATAGATGATATCTGTCTGGTAGGGTTAGTCTATAACAGTGTCTTATATAGATGATATCTGTCTGGTAGGGTTAGTCTATAACAGTGTCTTATATAGATGATATCTGTCTGGTAGGGTTAGTCTATAACAGTGTCTTATATAGATGATATCTGTCTGGTAGGGTTAGTCTATAACAGTGTCTTATATAGATGATATCTGTCTGGTAGGGTTAGTCTATAACAGTGTCTTATATAGATGATATCTGTCTGGTAGGGTTAGTCTATAACAGTGTCTTATATAGATGATATCTGTCTGGTAGGGTTAGTCTAGTCTATAACAGTGTCTTATATAGATGATATCTGTCTGGTAGGGTTAGTCTATAACAGTGTCTTATATAGATGATATCTGTCTGGTAGGGTTAGTCTATAACAGTGTCTTATATAGATGATATCTGTCTGGTAGGGTTAGTCTAGTCTATAACAGTGTCTTATATAGATGATATCTGTCTGGTAGGGTTAGTCTATAACAGTGTCTTATATAGATGATATCTGTCTGGTAGGGTTAGTCTATAACAGTGTCTTATATAGATGATATCTGTCTGGTAGGGTTAGTCTATAACAGAGTCTTATATAGATGATATCTGTCTGGTAGGGTTAGTCTATAACAGTGTCTTATATAGATGATATCTGTCTGGTAGGGTTAGTCTATAACAGTGTCTTATATAGATGATATCTGTCTGGTAGGGTTAGTCTATAACAGAGTCTTATATAGATGATATCTGTCTGGTAGGGTTAGTCTATAACAGTGTCTTATATAGATGATATCTGTCTGGTAGGGTTAGTCTATAACAGTGTCTTATATAGATGATATCTGTCTGGTAGGGTTAGTCTATAACAGAGTCTTATATAGATGATATCTGTCTGGTAGGGTTAGTCTATAACAGTGTCTTATATAGATGATATCTGTCTGGTAGGGTTAGTCTATAACAGAGTCTTATATAGATGATATCTGTCTGGTAGGGTTAGTCTAGTCTATAACAGTGTCTTATATAGATGATATCTGTCTGGTAGGGTTAGTCTATAACAGAGTCTTATATAGATGATATCTGTCTGGTAGGGTTAGTCTATAACAGTGTCTTACATAGATGCAGTCCTTCTGGTAGCGGAGGTAGAGGTTGTGCATGATGGCAGCTTCGTGTAGCTCTGCCAGAGTAGACATGTCCTCTACTCCATTAATACTGGTGGGGTGCATCGGAAACACCTTGTCTCTGCTGAGCTCCGCCCGCTGCAGGTACGTCACCTGAAACACAGAGACACAACAGGTAGTTAGCTTTACTGCTGCAGGTACATCACCTGAGACACAGAGACACAACAGGTAGTTAGCTTTACTGCTGCAGGTAAATCACCTGAGACACAGAGACACAACAGGTAGTTAGCTTTACTGCTGCAGGTAAATCACCTGAAACACAGAGACACAACAGGTAGTTAGCTTTACTGCTGCAGGTAAATCACCTGAAACACAGAGACTACAGGACATTGACCTCACAGCAGGCGTAGGCATACAGTAAGGCTCAATTGGGTTATCTTTCCTGTGGTTAGTTATCTCCACTTAGGACTACAGGACACCTCCCAGCAGGAGTAGCAGGACTACAGGACACCTCACAGCAGGAGTAGCAGGACTACAGGACACCTCACAGCAGGAGTAGCAGGACTACAGGACACCTCACAGCAGGAGTAGCAGGACTACAGGACACCTCACAGCAGGAGTAGCAGGACTACAGGACACCTCCCAGCAGGAGTAGCAGGACTACAGGACACCTCACAGCAGGAGTAGCAGGACTACAGGACACCTCACAGCAGGAGTAGCAGGACTACAGGACAACTCACAGCAGGAGTAGCAGGACTACAGGACACCTCACAGCAGGAGTAGCAGGACTACAGGACACCTCACAGCAGGAGTAGCAGGACTACAGGACAACTCACAGCAGGAGTAGCAGTAAGAGATAGTCTTCTACCATTTCCACTCTATCGTGCCGACGCTGTGCGTCAAGGGGGGGGTACTCTCACGACTTCCGCCCAAGCTGCCTCCTCTCCTTGTTTGGGCAGGCTTCGGCGTTCGTCATCACTGGCCTTCTAGCCACCGCTCCTCTTTTCATCATTCTATTTGTTTTGTCTTGTTTTCACACACACCTGGTTCATATCCTCTCATCAGTCCCTGTCTAAGTGTTCCCTCTGCCCCCATGTCTTTGTGTGTTATTGTTTCCATGTGGAGTGGTCGCTAGCTTGGTGGAGCATATTGTACGTTATCGCCGGGATGTTCACCCGTGTGTTTTGTTTTTCCCAGTGCGCCGTTAAGTCGCACTGTAGTTGTTTTACGCATTGCTACGAACCGCTCTGTCGGCCAAATAAATCATTATTCTGTGATTTACACCGCCTGACTCCGTCCAAATCACCTGCTACACTATGGTGAAGGAGAGGCTTGTAGAATCAAATGACAGCTCCAATGAGCCCCCTATGGTGAAGGAGAGGCTTGTAGAATCAAATGACAGCTCCAATGAGCCCCCTATGGTGAAGGAGAGGCTTGTAGAATCAAATGACAGCTCCAATGAGCCCCCTATGGTGAAGGAGAGGCTTGTAGAATCAAATGACAGCTCCAATGAGCCCCCTATGGTGAAGGAGAGGCTTGTAGAATCAAATGACAGCTCCAATGAGCCCCCTACGCTGAAGGAGAGGCTTGTAGAATCAAATGACAGCTCCAATGAGCCCCCTATGGTGAAGGAGAGGCTTGTAGAATCAAATGACAGCTCCAATGAGCCCCCTATGGTGAAGGAGAGGCTTGTAGAATCAAATGACAGCTCCAATGAGCCCCCTATGGTGAAGGACATTTGAACGAGGGGCGTGTAGAATCATGACTCTTTCGAGTTTTCAGTTCATCGTTCGCCGGTACGGGGTCCTGCGTGCTCTGTGCATTACTGACTCAAATTAACGAAATTAGTCGAAAGATTTGTTTGTCTCACTGAACAAGTCGAAAAGTTCAGTCAGTAAAAAGAGCCGAACTTCCCATCACTACTATAGACTAATAATAGTAGTCAGCAGCTGTTAAGAAAAGGAAACCTCAGATATTCCAGTCCACCGGGCTGGGAATGGGACTCTCCTATATATATACATACACAAAGGAACACACAGAGGAACACACACAGGAACACACAGAGGAACACACACATGAACACACAGAGAAATATAGGCTATATCAGCAGTCTCTCTGGACATGGGAAAACAACGGTCTCTGTCATGAGAGATATATACAGAGCAGAGACTAAAACATGTTTCTCCACAGGGCGTTCTCTTGGCCTCCTCAGATTTACCAGCTCCTGTGCCCTCAGGGCAGACAGAGAAGGCTTTACATCTCACTGCACACTGAAATCTCTTCTGTCTCTACAGTCACACACACAGTATAGCTTTGCTTCAACACTGTAGAATAATGTCAAATCCTAACCCTAACCCTGTATAAAATCATCATCATGTCTTCAGTGAGAACGGCTGCGTGTATTCCCAGCCTGATGGAGAGATGCTGTAAAGATGATAGACTCCAGCCATGCTGAGAGTTAAGCTGTGACCTCGTGAAGAAACTCAGTAGACTCCAGCCATGCTGAGAGTTAAGCTGTGACCTCGTGAAGAAACTCAGTAGACTCCAGCCATGCTGAGAGTTAAGCTGTGACCTCGTGAAGAAACTCAGTAGACTCCAGCCATGCTGAGAGTTAAGCTGTGACCTCGTGAAGAAACTCAGTAGACTCCAGCCATGCTGAGAGTTAAGCTGTGACCTCGTGAAGAAACTCAGTAGACTCCAGCCATGCTGAGAGTTAAGCTGTGACCTCGTGAAGAAACTCAGTAGACTCCAGCCATGCTGAGAGTTAAGCTGTGACCTCGTGAAGAAACTCAGTACATCAGCAGAGCTAGCTGCCACTAGAACACATGTTGTCCACGTTTAGATCCACCCTCACAGCAGCACAGCAGAGGCCTCCAGAAATAGCATGAAGCCTGGGGTACGGGTGAGGAGGACAGCTGGGTGACAGAGCCTAGGAATGGGGACAGGGCAGGGGTCTTTTGGGCTCTGGGGGTAACCAAGGGCCTTTGGATTAGAACTGTCTAGGAACATGGAGCGACATACAGGACAGCCAGTACCTGATGCAACATCAGTCTAAGAACAGACCAGACCAGACCAAACCAGACCAGACCAGACCAAACCAAACCAGCCCAAACCAGACCAAACCAGACCAAACCAGACCAGACCATACCAGACCAGACCAAACCAGACCAGATCTGAACAGACCAGAACAGACCAGACCAAACCAGACCAGACCAAACCAGACCAAACCAGATCTGAACAGACCGAACCAGACCAGACCAAACCAGACCGAACCAGACCAGACCAGATCTGAACAGACCGAACCAGACCAGACCAAACCAGACCAGACCAGATCTGAACAGACCGAACCAGACCAGACCAAACCAGACCAGACCAGACCAGATCTGAACAGACCGAACCAGACTAGACCTGAACAGACCGAACCAGACCAGACCAAACCAGACCAGACCTGAACAGACCGAACCAGACCAAACCAGAACAAACCAAACCAGACCAATGTCTAAAGCTATACATACAGTAAAGGAAAATTCTTCAACACAGCAGCTGAACCGGAAGACTCTTTCCCACACAGCGGACATTTAGACATTCACATCTAAGGAGGCTATTTTCAATGTCCCATCTTCCTCTCTCTCTTTTCGCTCTCGTTCTCTCTCTCCCTTCCTCTCTCTCTCTCCCCTCCCTTTCTCTTTCTCCCCCCCTCTTTCTCTCTGTCTTCATCTCTCTCTCTCCCTCCCTCCCGCTGTTAAAACAGGATATCCTTCAGACACAAAGGTTTCCCTCCAACCCAACAGATAATGCCGCTAGCCTCAAGGTTTCCGCCTCAAGGTTTCCCTCCAACCCAACAGATAATGCCGCTAGCCTCAAGGTTTCCCTCCAACCCCAACAGATAATGCCGCTAGCCTCAAGGTTCCTCCAACCCAACAGATAATGCCGCTAGCCTCAAGGTTTCCCTCCAACCCAACAGATAATGCCGCTAGCCTCAGGTTTCCCTGCCAGAGCCTCAAGGTTTCCCTCCAACCCAACAGATAATGCCGCTAGCCTCAAGGTTTCCCTCCAACCCAACAGATAATGCCGCGTGAGTATGCCTCAAGGTTTCCCTCCAACCCAACAGATAATGCCGCTAGCCTCAAGGTTTCCCTCCAACCCAACAGATAATGCCGCTAGCCTCAAGGTTTCCCTCCAACCCAACAGATAATGCCGCTAGCCTCAAGGTTTCCCTCCAACCCAACAGATAATGCCGCTAGCCTCAAGGTTTCCCTCCAACCCAACAGATAATGCCGCTAGCCTCAAGGTTTCCCTCCAACCCAACAGATAATGCCGCTAGCCTCAAGGTTTCCCTCCAACCCAACAGATAATGCCGCTAGCCTCAAGGTTTCCCTCCAACCCAACAGATAATGCCGCTAGCCTCAAGGTTTCCCTCCAACCCAACAGATAATGCCGCTAGCCTCAAGGTTTCCCTCCAACCCAACAGATAATGCCGCTAGCCTCAAGGTTTCCCTCCAACCCAACAGATAATGCCGCTAGCCTCAAGGTTTCCCTCCAACCCAACAGATAATGCCGCTAGCCTCAAGGTTTCCCTCCAACCCAACAGATAATGCCGCTAGCCTCAAGGTTTCCCTCCAACCCAACAGATAATGCCGCTAGCCTCAAGGTTTCCCTCCAACCCAACAGATAATGCCGCTAGCCTCAAGGTTTCCCTCCAACCCAACAGATAATGCCGCTAGCCTCAAGGTTTCCCTCCAACCCAACAGATAATGCCGCTAGCCTCAAGGTTTCCCTCCAACCCAACAGATAATGCCGCTAGCCTCAAGGTTTCCCTCCAACCCAACAGATAATGCCGCTAGCCTCAAGGTTTCCCTCCAACCCAACAGATAATGCCGCTAGCCTCAAGGTTTCCCTCCAACCCAACAGATAATGCCGCTAGCCTCAAGGTTTCCCTCCAACCCAACAGATAATGCCGCTAGCCTCAAGGTTTCCCTCCAACCCAACAGATAATGCCGCTAGCCTCAAGGTTTCCCTCCAACCCAACAGATAATGCCGCTAGCCTCAAGGTTTCCCTCCAACCCAACAGATAATGCCGCTAGCCTCAAGGTTTCCCTCCAACCCAACAGATAATGCCGCTAGCCTCAAGGTTTCCCTCCAACCCAACAGATAATGCCGCTAGCCTCAAGGTTTCCCTCCAACCCAACAGATAATGCCGCTAGCCTCAAGGTTTCCCTCCAACCCAACAGATAATGCCGCTAGCCTCAAGGTTTCCCTCCAACCCAACAGATAATGCCGCTAGCCTCAAGGTTTCCCTCCAACCCAACAGATAATGCCGCTAGCCTCAAGGTTTCCCTCCAACCCAACAGATAATGCCGCTAGCCTCAAGGTTTCCCTCCAACCCAACAGATAATGCCGCTAGCCTCAAGGTTTCCCTCCAACCCAACAGATAATGCCGCTAGCCTCAAGGTTTCCCTCCAACCCAACAGATAATGCCGCTAGCCTCAAGGTTTCCCTCCAACCCAACAGATAATGCCGCTAGCCTCAAGGTTTCCCTCCAACCCAACAGATAATGCCGCTAGCCTCAAGGTTTCCCTCCAACCCAACAGATAATGCCGCTAGCCTCAAGGTTTCCCTCCAACCCAACAGATAATGCCGCTAGCCTCAAGGTTTCCCTCCAACCCAACAGATAATGCCGCTAGCCTCAAGGTTTCCCTCCAACCCAACAGATAATGCCGCTAGCCTCAAGGTTTCCCTCCAACCCAACAGATAATGCCGCTAGCCTCAAGGTTTCCCTCCAACCCAACAGATAATGCCGCTAGCCTCAAGGTTTCCCTCCAACCCAACAGATAATGCCGCTAGCCTCAAGGTTTCCCTCCAACCCAACAGATAATGCCGCTAGCCTCAAGGTTTCCCTCCAACCCAACAGATAATGCCGCTAGCCTCAAGGTTTCCCTCCAACCCAACAGATAATGCCGCTAGCCTCAAGGTTTCCCTCCAACCCAACAGATAATGCCGCTAGCCTCAAGGTTTCCCTCCAACCCAACAGATAATGCCGCTAGCCTCAAGGTTTCCCTCCAACCCAACAGATAATGCCGCTAGCCTCAAGGTTTCCCTCCAACCCAACAGATAATGCCGCTAGCCTCAAGGTTTCCCTCCAACCCAACAGATAATGCCGCTAGCCTCAAGGTTTCCCTCCAACCCAACAGATAATGCCGCTAGCCTCAAGGTTTCCCTCCAACCCAACAGATAATGCCGCTAGCCTCAAGGTTTCCCTCCAACCCAACAGATAACAGCAGATAATGCTGCTAGCCTCAGCTTGGCTCAGAGTAGAGTAAAGCCCATTCCTGCTATTCTTACTGTAGGTCTCTTTCCCATCACAGAAAGCATCATGCTCTCACACACAGTCAACCACACAACTTCTATCATAGCTGGTTATAATGTTCACAGATTCACACAATTCAGTGACTTTGACAATGAAAAGGAAGAGAGGCCTTTGAAGACAGTCATAAACTAGAGCAAAGCTGTCAAACATATGGCTCTACAGTACATTTTTACAGTTACCTGACTGTGTTCAGCTCGCTAATAATCACCGAAATTGAAGCTAGTCAGGGAGCATCGAAAATTCCAAAAACGTCTGACTGAAGACAGGACGGCCGGGCGTTCTTGTGGTTGAGTCCGTCTCTGCCATAACATGGACTCTTAACAACATGATGAAACGTTGTTGCTCCTTCTTGAAACAAGCACAGTGTTGGGTTTTCACTAGTTTCCACAGCCACAAAGTCAGATTCCACAGCCACAAAGTCAGATTCCACAGCCACAAAGTCAGATTCCACAGCCACAAAGTCAGATTCCACAGCCACAAAGTCAGATTCCACAGCCACAAAGTAAAAATTGGTTACAAAAATTAATTTAAGGTTAGGTTAGGCATAAGGTTAGCAATGTGTTTAAGGTTAGGGTTAATGTTAGGGTTAGGTTAAAAACGTAATTTTGAGAAGATCAATTTTTTAAATGGGTGGGGTTCATGACTTTGTGGGTAAAGAAGCCAGAGAAGATCCTAGTAGCAAACTAATCTTCAGTTACCTAAGCAACGCCTCCCCACAATGCAGCAGCAGCAAACATAGAAATAAAATAAAATTGTATTTGTCACATGCGCCGAATACAACAGATTACAGTGAAATGCTTACTTACACTTATTTACTTACACATATTTATTTATTTTTATTTTTACAAGCCCTTAACCAACAATGCAGTTCAATAAATAGAGTTAAGAAAATATTTACTAAATAAACTAAAGTAAAAACTAATAAAAAGTAACACAATAAAATAACAATAATGAGGCTATATACATTTACATTACATTTAAGTCATTTAGCAGACGCTCTTATCCAGAGCGACTTACAGTTAGTGAGTGCATACATCATTTGTTTATACTGGCCCCCTGTGGGAATCGAACCCACAACCCTGGCGTTGCAAACGCCATGCTCTACCAACTGAGCTACATCCCTGCCGGCCATTCCCTCCCCTACCCTGGACGACGCTGGGCCAATTGTGCGCCGCCCCATTGGTCTCCCGGTCGTGGCCGGCTACGACAGAGCCTGGATTCGAACCAGGATCTCTAGTGGCACAGCTAGCACTGCGATGCAGTGCCTTAGACCACTGCGCCACTCGGGAGGATATACAGGGGGTACCGGTACCGAGTCAATGTGCGGGGGTATAGGTTAGTTGAGGTAATTTGTACATGTAGGTAGGGGTAAAGTGACTATGCATAGATAATAGACAGCGAGTAGCAGCAGTGTAAAAACAAAAGGGGGGGGGGGGGGGGGGAGGTCAACATAAATAGTCCGGGTGCCATTTGATTAATTGTAGTTTGTCCCTCTTACCTCATCATAGTTGGTGGTGAGGACCAAGGATCCGTCGTCGTGGGAACAGGAGCTGACAGTAGCAGGAAGGAGCTGCTCTTTGTCCCACAGCCAGACACGGGCCCCCTGAAACACAACATGATGAGACACGGGCCCCTGAAACACAACATGATGAGACAAAGGCCCCTGAAACACAACATGATGAGACACAGGTCCCTGAAACACAACATGATGAGACACGGGCCCCTGAAACACAACATGATGAGACAAAGGCCCCTGAAACACAACATGATGAGACACAGGCCCCTGAAACACAATATGATGAGACACGGGCCCCTGAAACACAACATGATGAGACACAGGCCCCTGAAACACAACATGATGAGACACGGGCCCCTGAAACCCAACAGATAGATAGACAACATGACTCATAACAACAGAACCAAATCATCATATGTGGGCATGTTACTAGAACCTGCTGCCTCTGGCTAAACACAAGACAAGTGAAGGGAGAATAACACCACATGAATCGGCCACTCAGAGGGGTAACAGAATAACACCACATGAATCGGCCACTCAGAGGGGTAACAGAATAACACCACATGAATCTGTGTCAAGTGAAGGGCCACTCAGAGGGGTAACAGAATAACACCACATGAATCTGTGTCAAGTGAAGGGCCACTCAGAGGGGTAACAGAATAACACCACATGAATCTGTGTCAAGTGAAGGGCCACTCAGAGGGGTAACAGAATAACACCACATGAATCTGTGTCAAGTGAAGGGCCACTCAGAGGGGTAACAGAATAACACCACATTAATCTGTGACATGTGAAAGGCCACTCAGAAGGGTAACAGAATAACACCACATGAATCTGTGTCAAGTGAAGGGCCACTCAGAGGGGTAACAGAATAACACCACATGAATCTGTGTCAAGTGAAGGGCCACTCAGAGGGGTAACAGAATAACACCACATGAATCTGTGTCAAGTGAAGGGCCACTCAGAGGGGTAACAGAATAACACCACATTAATCTGTGTCAAGTGAAGGGCCACTCAGAGGGGTAACAGAATAACACCAACAGTAGGAGAAAAAACGAATGGTTCTACGGTCTAGACATCAACATTCAGAGAAAGCATTAGCTAGAAAGATATCATCTGCCAACAGAAGAGTTAACTGGACTAGTTACTGAGTCAGCCTCTGGCCATCCATCTGAGTCTGTCTGTCTCTCCATCCTGCTGCTACACAGTCATTAGCCACCACACTACACCCTGCTCACACCCCTCCCCTGCTCACACAGTCACCCTGCTCACACAGTCACCCTGCTCACACCCCTCCCCTGCTCAAACAGTCACCCTGCTCACACAGTCACCCTGCTCACACACCCGCCCTGCTCACACCCCTACCCTGCTCACACCCCTACCCTGCTCAAACAGTCACCCTGCTCACACCCCTACCCTGCTCACACCCCTACCCTGCTCAAACAGTCACCCTGCTCACACCCCTACCCTGCTCAAACAGTCACCCTGCTCACACAGTCACCCTGCTCAAACAGTCACCCTGCTCACACCCCCACCCTACTCAAACAGTCACCCTGCTCACAGTCACCCTGCTCACACACCCGCCCTGCTCACACCCCTACCCTGCTCACAAAGCCACCCTGCTCACACCCCTACCCTGCTCACACCCCTACCCTGCTCACACCCCTACCCTGCTCACAGTCACCCTGCTCACACAGTCACCCTGCTCACACCCCTACCCTGCTCACAGTCACCCTGCTCACACCCCTACCCTGCTCACAGCCACCCTGCTCACACCCCTACCCTGCTCACAGTCACCCTGCTCACACCCCTACCCTGCTCACAGTCACCCTGCTCACACCCCTACCCTGCTCACAGTCACCCTGCTCACACCCCTACCCTGCTCACACAGCCACCCTGCTCACACAGTCACCCTGCTCACACAGTCACCCTGCTCACACAGCCACCCTGCTCACACAGTCACCCTGCTCACACCCCTACCCTGCTCACAGTCACCCTGCTCACACCCCTACCCTGCTCACACAGCCACCCTGCTCACACAGCCACCCTGCTCACACAGTCACCCTGCTCACACCCCTACCCTGCTCACACAGCCACCCTGCTCACACAGCCACCCTGCTCACACAGTCACCCTGCTCACACAGTCACCCTGCTCACACAGCCACCCTGCTCACACAGTCACCCTGCTCACACCCCTACCCTGCTCACACAGCCACCCTGCTCACACAGCCACCCTGCTCACACAGTCACCCTGCTCACACAGTCACCCTGCTCACACCCCTACCCTGCTCACAGTCACCCTGCTCACACCCCTACCCTGCTCACACAGCCACCCTGCTCACACAGCCACCCTGCTCACACAGTCACCCTGCTCACACCCCTACCCTGCTCACACCCCTACCCTGCTCACAGTCACCCTGCTCACACCCCTACCCTGCTCACACAGCCACCCTGCTCACACAGTCACCCTGCTCACACAGCCACCCTGCTCACACCCCTACCCTGCTCACACCCCTACCCTGCTCACAGTCACCCTGCTCACACCCCTACCCTGCTCACACAGTCACCCTGCTCACACAGTCACCCTGCTCACACAGCCACCCTGCTCACACAGTCACCCTGCTCACACAGTCACCCTGCTCACACCCCTACCCTGCTCACAGTCACCCTGCTCACACCCCTACCCTGCTCACACAGTCACCCTGCTCACACAGTCACCCTGCTCACACAGCCACCCTGCTCACACAGTCACCCTGCTCACACCCCTACCCTGCTCACAGTCACCCTGCTCACACCCCTACCCTGCTCACAGTCACCCTGCTCACACCCCTACCCTGCTCACACAGTCACCCTGCTCACACCCCTACCCTGCTCACAGTCACCCTGCTCACACCCCTACCCTGCTCACACAGTCACCCTGCTCACACAGCCACCCTGCTCACACAGTCACCCTGCTCACACCCCTACCCTGCTCACAGTCACCCTGCTCACACCCCTACCCTGCTCACACCCCTACCCTGCTCACACAGTCACCCTGCTCACACCCCTACCCTGCTCACAGTCACCCTGCTCACACCCCTACCCTGCTCACAGTCACCCTGCTCACACCCCTACCCTGCTCACAGTCACCCTGCTCACACCCCTACCCTGCTCACACAGCCACCCTGCTCACACAGCCACCCTGCTCACACAGTCACCCTGCTCACACAGTCACCCTGCTCACACCCCTACCCTGCTCACAGTCACCCTGCTCACACCCCTACCCTGCTCACAGCCACCCTGCTCACACAGCCACCCTGCTCACACAGTCACCCTGCTCACACCCCTACCCTGCTCACACAGCCACCCTGCTCACACAGTCACCCTGCTCACACCCCTACCCTGCTCACAGTCACCCTGCTCACACCCCTACCCTGCTCACAGTCACCCTGCTCACACCCCTACCCTGCTCACACAGCCACCCTGCTCACACAGTCACCCTGCTCACACAGTCACCCTGCTCACACCCCTACCCTGCTCACAGTCACCCTGCTCACACCCCTACCCTGCTCACAGTCACCCTGCTCACACCCCTACCCTGCTCACACAGTCACCCTGCTCACACAGCCACCCTGCTCACACAGTCACCCTGCTCACACAGCCACCCTGCTCACACAGTCACCCTGCTCACACAGTCACCCTGCTCACACAGTCACCCTGCTCACACAGTCACCCAAACCCACAGACATGGAACAGGAAGCCCACTCCCAGATTATATCCTGTTTTGCTGTCTGCTCTCTCCTCTGTGATTATGTCTGCTGTGTTACTGTTAATGTGGCAGAGTGGAGTCACTGACCTCCCATCCATATTACACAGAGGAGACAGGGGAGACAGGGGAGACAGGGGAGCCAGAGGAGACAGGGGAGACAGGGGAGACAGGGGAGACAGGGGAGACAGAGGAGACAGGGGAGACAGGGGAGACAGGGGAGACAGGGGAGACAGGGCTCTGTAGCAGAAATAAATAAGAGGAATAGCTGATTGGAAAGTGAGGAGAGAAGACCTGCAATAACAGGAATCACTAGCTGATTACTGAGAAGTGTAGTCACTTCCTGGTGATGTTGGAGCACGCTAGGGAGCACGCTAGGGAGCACGCTAGGGAGCACGCTAGGGAGCACGCTAGGGACTGTCTGTCTACAGCTCTGTATAATGTGTCCTCTCCACTAGCTGACTACTGAGCTGTATAATGTGTCCTCTCCACTAGCTGACTACTGAGACTAATTCTCATCCCAGCATGGCCAAACAGTATGAATCACCCTAGCGCCCGCATTCAGTGGGGTAGTGAAGTGGAGAGAGAGTCGTTTGTCCAACAAGACATAAAATGGAGAATCAATAATCAATAATCAATCATCCTAGGATAAAACCCTAGACCCTAACCCCAACCCTCCCTACCTCTAGACAAGGTTCAAAGGGCATCCATCCGCATGAACTATTAACAACATGCTGCTCCACATGGAGCTGGACTGGTTCAATACAACACAATCCCCAGGACAGGGCTGGGTGTAGTCAGAGTCATCCCCAGGACAGGGCTGGGTGTAGTCAGAGTCATCACCAGGACAGGGCTGGGTGTAGTCAGAGTCATCCCCAGGACAGGGCTGGGTGTAGTCAGAGTCATCCCCAGGACAGGGCTGGGTGTAGTCAGAGTCATCCCCAGGACAGGGCTGGGTGTAGTCAGAGTCATCACCAGGACAGGGCTGGGTGTAGTCAGAGTCATCCCCAGGACAGGGCTGGGTGTAGTCAGAGTCATCCCCAGGACAGGGCTGGGTGTAGTCAGAGTCATCCCCAGGACAGGGCTGGGTGTAGTCAGAGTCATCCCCAGGACAGGGCTGGGTGTAGTCAGAGTCATCACCAGGACAGGGCTGGGTGTAGTCAGTCAGAGTCATCACCAGGACAGGGCTGGGTGTAGTCAGAGTCATCCCCAGGACAGGGCTGGGTGTAGTCAGAGTCATCCCCAGGACAGGGCTGGGTGTAGTCAGAGTCATCCCCAGGACAGGGCTGGGTGTAGTCAGAGTCATCCCCAGGACAGGGCTGGGTGTAGTCAGAGTCATCCCCAGGACAGGGCTGGGTGTAGTCAGAGTCATCCCCAGGACAGGGCTGGGTGTAGTCAGAGTCATCCCCAGGACAGGGCTGGGTGTAGTCAGAGTCATCCCCAGGACAGGGCTGGGTGTAGTCAGAGTCATCCCCAGGACAGGGCTGGGTGTAGTCAGAGTCATCCCCAGGACAGGGCTGGGTGTAGTCAGAGTCATCCCCAGGACAGGGCTGGGTGTAGTCAGAGTCATCCCCAGGACAGGGCTGGGTGTAGTCAGAGTCATCACCAGGACAGGGCTGGGTGTAGTCAGAGTCATCACCAGGACAGGGCTGGGTGTAGTCAGAGTCATCCCCAGGACAGGGCTGGGTGTAGTCAGAGTCATCCCCAGGACAGGGCTGGGTGTAGTCAGAGTCATCCCCAGGACAGGGCTGGGTGTAGTCAGAGTCATCACCAGGACAGGGCTGGGTGTAGTCAGAGTCATCACCAGGACAGGGCTGGGTGTAGTCAGAGTCATCACCAGGACAGGGCTGGGTGTAGTCAGTCAGAGTCATCACCAGGACAGGGCTGGGTGTAGTCAGTCAGAGTCATCACCAGGACAGGGCTGGGTGTAGTCAGAGTCATCCCCAGGACAGGGCTGGGTGTAGTCAGAATCATCACCAGGACAGGGCTGGGTGTAGTCAGAGTCATCCCCAGGACAGGGCTGGGTGTAGTCAGAGTCATCCCCAGGACAGGGCTGGGTGTAGTCAGAGTCATCACCAGGACAGGGCTGGGTGTAGTCAGAGTCATCACCAGGACAGGGCTGGGTGTAGTCAGTCAGAGTCATCACCAGGACAGGGCTGGGTGTAGTCAGAGTCATCCCCAGGACAGGGCTGGGTGTAGTCAGAGTCATCACCAGGACAGGGCTGGGTGTAGTCAGAGTCATCACCAGGACAGGGCTGGGTGTAGTCAGAGTCATCACCAGGACAGGGCTGGGTGTAGTCAGTCAGAGTCATCCCCAGGACAGGGCTGGGTGTAGTCAGAGTCATCCCCAGGACAGGGCTGGGTGTAGTCAGAGTCATCCCCAGGACAGGGCTGGGTGTAGTCAGAGTCATCCCCAGGACAGGGCTGGGTGTAGTCAGAGTCATCCCCAGGACAGGGCTGGGTGTAGTCAGTCAGTCATCACCAGGACAGGGCTGGGTGTAGTCAGAGTCATCCCCAGGACAGGGCTGGGTGTAGTCAGAGTCATCCCCAGGACAGGGCTGGGTGTAGTCAGAGTCATCCCCAGGACAGGGCTGGGTGTAGTCAGAGTCATCCCCAGGACAGGGCTGGGTGTAGTCAGTCAGAGTCATCACCAGGACAGGGCTGGGTGTAGTCAGTCAGAGTCATCACCAGGACAGGGCTGGGTGTAGTCAGAGTCATCCCCAGGACAGGGCTGGGTGTAGTCAGAGTCATCACCAGGACAGGGCTGGGTGTAGTCAGAGTCATCCCCAGGACAGGGCTGGGTGTAGTCAGAGTCATCCCCAGGACAGGGCTGGGTGTAGTCAGAGTCATCACCAGGACAGGGCTGGGTGTAGTCAGAGTCATCACCAGGACAGGGCTGGGTGTAGTCAGTCAGAGTCATCACCAGGACAGGGCTGGGTGTAGTCAGAGTCAGAGTCATCACCAGGACAGGGCTGGGTGTAGTCAGAGTCATCACCAGGACAGGGCTGGGTGTAGTCAGAGTCATCACCAGGACAGGGCTGGGTGTAGTCAGTCAGAGTCATCCCCAGGACAGGGCTGGGTGTAGTCAGAGTCATCCCCAGGACAGGGCTGGGTGTAGTCAGAGTCATCCCCAGGACAGGGCTGGGTGTAGTCAGAGTCATCCCCAGGACAGGGCTGGGTGTAGTCAGTCAGTCATCACCAGGACAGGGCTGGGTGTAGTCAGAGTCATCCCCAGGACAGGGCTGGGTGTAGTCAGAGTCATCCCCAGGACAGGGCTGGGTGTAGTCAGAGTCATCCCCAGGACAGGGCTGGGTGTAGTCAGAGTCATCCCCAGGACAGGGCTGGGTGTAGTCAGAGTCATCCCCAGGACAGGGCTGGGTGTAGTCAGAGTCATCCCCAGGACAGGGCTGGGTGTAGTCAGAGTCATCCCCAGGACAGGGCTGGGTGTAGTCAGAGTCATCCCCAGGACAGGGCTGGGTGTAGTCAGAGTCATCCCCAGGACAGGGCTGGGTGTAGTCAGAGTCATCCCCAGGACAGGGCTGGGTGTAGTCAGAGTCATCCCCATGACAGGGCTGGGTGTAGTCAGAGTCATCCCCAGGACAGGGCTGGGTGTAGTCAGAGTCATCACCAGGACAGGGCTGGGTGTAGTCAGAGTCATCACCAGGACAGGGCTGGGTGTAGTCAGAGTCATCCCCAGGACAGGGCTGGGTGTAGTCAGAGTCATCCCCAGGACAGGGCTGGGTGTAGTCAGAGTCATCACCAGGACAGGGCTGGGTGTAGTCAGAGTCATCACCAGGACAGGGCTGGGTGTAGTCAGAGTCATCACCAGGACAGGGCTGGGTGTAGTCAGAGTCATCACCAGGACAGGGCTGGGTGTAGTCAGAGTCATCACCAGGACAGGGCTGGGTGTAGTCAGTCAGAGTCATCACCAGGACAGGGCTGGGTGTAGTCAGAGTCATCCCCAGGACAGGGCTGGGTGTAGTCAGTCAGAGTCATCACCAGGACAGGGCTGGGTGTAGTCAGAGTCATCACCAGGACAGGGCTGGGTGTAGTCAGAGTCATCACCAGGACAGGGCTGGGTGTAGTCAGAGTCATCCCCAGGACAGGGCTGGGTGTAGTCAGAGTCATCCCCAGGACAGGGCTGGGTGTAGTCAGAGTCATCCCCAGGACAGGGCTGGGTGTAGTCAGAGTCATCCCCAGGACAGGGCTGGGTGTAGTCAGAGTCATCCCCAGGACAGGGCTGGGTGTAGTCAGTCAGAGTCATCACCAGGACAGGGCTGGGTGTAGTCAGAGTCATCCCCAGGACAGGGCTGGGTGTAGTCAGAGTCATCCCCAGGACAGGGCTGGGTGTAGTCAGTCAGAGTCATCACCAGGACAGGGCTGGGTGTAGTCAGAGTCATCACCAGGACAGGGCTGGGTGTAGTCAGTCAGAGTCATCCCCAGGACAGGGCTGGGTGTAGTCAGAGTCATCCCCAGGACAGGGCTGGGTGTAGTCAGAGTCATCCCCAGGACAGGGCTGGGTGTAGTCAGTCAGAGTCATCACCAGGACAGGGCTGGGTGTAGTCAGAGTCATCCCCAGGACAGGGCTGGGTGTAGTCAGAGTCATCCCCAGGACAGGGCTGGGTGTAGTCAGTCAGAGTCATCACCAGGACAGGGCTGGGTGTAGTCAGAGTCATCACCAGGACAGGGCTGGGTGTAGTCAGTCAGAGTCATCCCCAGGACAGGGCTGGGTGTAGTCAGAGTCATCCCCAGGACAGGGCTGGGTGTAGTCAGAGTCATCCCCAGGACAGGGCTGGGGTTTTTCAGGGTGATCATCACACCCCATTAGAGGGGTTTTTCAGGGTGATCATCACACTGAAGAGACTGAGAAAAAGTGGTGGATGGGTCACTCAGCCAGCAGCACTCTGGTCTAAAAACATAGTTCCACTAAATGGAACACAGCTAAATGTAGCTACACCAACTCACCACGGACGAGAGGGAGGGAGAGGGGGAGGGAGGGAGGGAGAGAGGGAGGGAGGGGGGAAGGAGGGAGGGAGGGAGGGAGGGAGGGAGGGAGGGAGGGAGGGAGGAGGGAGGAGGGAGGGGGGAGGGAGGGGGGAGGGAGGAGGGAGGGAGGGAGGGGGGAGGGAGGGGGGAGGGAGGGGGGGAGGGAGGGAGGAGGGAGGGGGGAGGGAGGGGGGAGGGAGGGAGGGAGGAGGGAGGGGGGAGGGAGGGGGGGAGGGAGGAGGGAGGGGGGGAGGGAGGGAGGGGGGAGTAGAGGCTATAAATTAGGAGAGGGCTGGGTGTGTGTGTGTGTGTGTGTGTGTGTGTGTGTGTGTGTGTGTGTCTGGGACGGGGAGAGGAAGGCTGAGGTACATGATAAAACTCTGTTCCAATGTCTAGAAGCAGACTAGAGGTTAATATAGAGGTTAATATATCTGCTGCCAATGACTGGAACGAACTGCAAAAATCTCTGAAGCTGGAGACTCTTATCTCCCTCACTAACTTTAAGCGTCAGTTGTCAGAGCAGCTTACCGATCACTGCACCTGTACACAGCCCATCTGTAATTAGCCCACCCAACTACCTCATCCCCATATTGTTATTTATTTTGCTCATTTGCACCCCAGTATCTCTATTTGCACATCATCTTCTGCACATCTATCATTCCAGTGTTAATACTAATTGTAATTATTTTGCACTATGGCCTATTTATTGCCTTACCTCCATAACTTGCTACATTTGCACACACTGTATATAGATTTTCTATTTTCTGTTGTATTTTTGACTTTGTGTTTTGTTTTACCCCATATGTACAGTGAGGGAAAAAAGTATTTGATCCCCTGCTGATTTTGTACGTTTGCCCACTGACAAAGAAATGATCAGTCTATAATTTAAATGGTAGGTTTATTTGAACAGTGAGAGACAGAATAACAACAAAAGAATCCAGATAAACGCATGTCAAAAATGTTATAAATTGATTTGCATTTTAATGAGGGAAATAAGTATTTGACCCCCTCTCAATCAGAAAGATTTCTGTCTCCCAGGTGTCTTTTATACAGGTAACGAGCTGAGATTAGGAGCACACTCTTAAAGGGAGTGCTCCTAATATCAGCTTGTTACCTGTATAAAAGAAACCTGTCCACAGAAGCAATCAATCAGATTCCAAACTCTCCACCATGGCCAAGACCAAAGAGCTCTGGCCAAGACCAAGCAGCTTGGTGAGAAGGTGACAACAGTTGGTGCGATTATTCGCAAATGGAAGAAACACAAAAGAACTGTCAATCTCCCTCGGCCTGGGGCTCCATGTAAGATCTCACCTCGTGGAGTTGCAATGATCATGAGAACGGTGAGGAATCAGCCCAGAACTACACGGGAGGATCTTGTCAATGATCTCAAGGCAGCTGGGACCATAGTCACCAAGAAAACAATTGGTAACACACTACGCCGTGAAGGACTGAAATCCTGCAACGCCCGCAAGGTCCCCCTGCTCAAGAAAGCACATATACAGGCCCGTCTGAAGTTTGCCAATGAACATCTGAATGATTCAGAGGAGAACTGGGTGAAAGTGTTGTGGTCAGATGAGACCAAAATCGAGCTCTTTGGCATCAACTCAACTCGCCGTGTTTGGAGGAGGAGGAATGCTGCCTATGACCCCAAGAACACCATCCCCACCGGCAAACATGGAGGTGGAAACATGCTTTGGGGGTGTTTTTCTGCTAAGAGGACAGGACAACTTCACCGCATCAAAAGGTTGCCAAACGTCAGCCTCGAAACCTTAATGACTTGTAGAAGATCTGCAAAGAGGAGTGGGACAAAATCCCTCCTGAGATGTGTGCAAACCTGGTGGCCAACTACAAGAAACGTCTGACCTCTGTGATTGCCAACAAGGGTTTTGCCACCAAGTACTAAGTCATGTTTTGCAGAGGGGTCAAATACTTATTTCCCTCATTAAAATGCAAATACATTTATAACATTTTTGACATGCGTTTTTCTGGATGTTTTTTACTGTTATTCTGTCTCTCACTGTTCAAATAAACCTACCATTAAAATTATAGACTGATCATGTCTTTGTCAGCGGGCAAACGTACAAAATCAGCAGGGGATCAATTACTTTTCCCCCTCACTGTATTCACCGATCCCAAATGGGTTCTAGCTGGAACCCAAAGGGTTCTCCTATGGGGACAGCAGAGGAACCCTTTTGGAACCCTTCTTTCTAAGAGTGTAGGGTCCCTGGTCTGAAGTAGTGCCCTTCTTTCTAAGAGTGTAGGGTCCCTGGTCTGAAGTAGTGCCCTTCTTTCTAAGAGTGTAGGGTCCCTGGTCTGAAGTAGTGCACTACATACATACAGTCCCAGTCAACAGTTTGGACACACCTCTTACTCCTCATTGGTGTTTGTTTGGACACACCTCTTACTCTAATATGCCATTTAGCAGACGCTTTTATCCAAAGCGACTTACAGTCATGCGTGCATACATTCTTTTTTGTGTATGGGTGGTCCCGGGGATCGAACCCACTACCTTGGCGTTACAAGCGCCGTGCTCTACCAGCTGAGCTACAGAGGACCACATTGGTGTTACATTGGTGTTTGTTTGGACACACCTTCTCATTATATATACAGTGGGGAGAACAAGTATTTGATACACTGTCGATTTTGTAGGTTTTCCTACTTACAAAGCATGTAGAGGTCTGTCATTTTTATCATAGGTACACTTCAACTGTGAGAGACGGAATCTAAAACAAAAATCCAGAAAATCACATTGTATGATTTTTAAGTAATTCATTCCCCTTGGCGTTTTTCCTATTTTGTTGCATTACAACCTGTAATTTAAATAGATTTTTATTTGGATTTCATGTAATGGACATACACAAAATAGTCCAAATTGGTGAAGTGAAATGAAAAAAATAGCTTGTTTCAAAGAATTCAAAAAAATAAATAACAGAAAAGTGGTGCGTGCATATGTATTCACCCCCTTTGCTATGAAGCCCGTAAATAAGATCTGCTGCAACCAATTACCTTCAGAAGTCACATAATTAGTTAAATAAAGTCCACCTGTGTGCAATCTAGGTGTCACATGATCTGTCACATGATCTCAGTATGTATACACCTGTTCTGAAAGGCCCCAGAGTCTGCAACACCACTAAGCAAGGGGCACCACCAAGCAAGCGGCACCATGAAGACAAAGGAGCTCTTCAAACAGGTTATGGAAAAAAAGTTGTGGAGAAGTACAGATCAGGGTTGGGTTATAAAAAAATATCTGAAACTTCTCACGGAGCACCATTAAATCCATTATTAAAAAATGGAAAGAATATGGCACCACAACAAACCTGCCAAGAGAGGGCCGCCCACCAAAACTCACGGACCAGGCAAGGAGGGCATTAATCAGAGAGGCAACAAAGAGACCAAAGATAACCCTGAAGGAGCTGCAAAGCTCCACAGCAGAGATTGAGTATCTGTCCATTGGACCACTTTAAGCCGTACACTCCACAGAGCTGGGCTTTACGGAAGAGTGGCCAGAAAAAAGCCATTGCTTAAATAAAAAAATAAGCAAACACGTTTGATGTTCGCCAAAAGGCATGTGGGAGACTCCCCAAACATATGGAAGAAGGTACTCTGGTCAGATGAGACTACAATTGAGCTTTTTGGCCAACAACGAAAACACAATGTCTGGCTCAAGCCCAACACCTCTCATCACCCAGAGAACACCATCCCCACAGTGAAACATGGTGGTGGCAGCATCATGCTGTGGGGATGTTTTTCATCGGCAGGGACTGGGAAACTGGTCAGAATTGAAGGAATGATGGATGGAACTAAATACAGGGAAATTCTTGAGGGAAACCTGTTTCAGTCTTCCAGAGATTTGAGACTGGGACGGAGGTTCACCTTCCAGCAGGACAATGACCCTAAGCATACTGCTAAAGCAACACTTGAGTGGTTTAAGGGGAAACATTTAAATGTCTTGGAATGGCCTAGTCAAAGCCCAGACCTCAATCCAATTGAGAATCTGTGGTTTGACTTAAAGATTGCTGTACACCAGCGGAACCCATCCAACTTGAAGGAGCTGGAGCAGTTTTGCCTTGAAGAATGGGCAAAAATCCCAGTGGCTAGATGTGCCAAGCTTATAGAGACATACCCCAAGAGACTTGCAGCTGTAATTGCTGCAAAAGGTGGTTCTACAAAGTATTGACTTTGGGGGGGTGAATAGTTATGCACGCTCAAGTTCAGTTTTTTTGTCTTGTTTGTTTCACAAGAAAAAATATTTTGCATCTTCAAAGTGGTAGGCATGTTGTGTAAATCAAACGATACAAAAAAATCCATTTTAATTCCAGGTTGTAAGGCAACAAAATAGGAATAATGCCAAGTGGGGTGAATACTTTCGCAAGCCACTGTAGTTACTGTGCCTGGTACCGGCGTGTCGGATTCAGGCTTGAGAAAAGCTGCACCACGTGGTCTGGTCTGACGGAGCAGTGTCCCAAATAAGACCCTATTCCCTATATAGTGCACTACTTTTTTAGCACTACTTTTATAGTGCACTATATAGGGAATAGGATGCCATTTGGGACATAAGCCAGAAAAGAATTACAGACCGACTGGTTTAGTTATTCTGTAGATGTAAGAAGATCAGTTGTTATTATGTAACTGTAACTGACAGAGGCAGACTGGGCTCTAACGGCATCAGTCTATCGGATAAAGAGGACGGATTGAAGAGAGACAGAGAGTTACGTTATAACCATTGAAATAAAATTAAATGCCTGTAGATGCCTCAATTCTATTACTATAACAAGACACAACTGATATAAATCAACACAAACACCGCGGAAAGTGTTTGACAGCAGACGAGTCGTGACAGTCCCACCCTCCTATAGCTCTTCCAACCAGCCTCCACTGACGTACATATTAGGCTTAAACATATATTTAGATATCTGTCATTTTCATACACAGTCATAGTAACGATCTAGCCCAGGTTTGGTTCTGAACAGAATCATTATTGTTTGTGTTCCATTCCACTGCTCTTTACCTGCAAAATAAAGTTTGGAACCAACCAGAACAAATTACCAGTCTATATCATTCCTTTCTGTTCCTTTTTTAACCACTCAAATCTTCTTCTTTTTTTACACTGAACAAAAATATAAACGCAACATGTAAAGTGTTGGTCCCATGTTTCATGAGCTGAAATAAAATATTCCAGAAATGTTCCATGTGCACAAAAAGCTTATTCCTCTCAAACGTTTTACACAAATGTGTTTACATCCCTGTTAGTGAGCATTTCTCCTTTGCCAAGATAATCCATCCACCTGACAGGTGTGGCATATCAAGAAGCTGATTAAACAGCATGATCATTACACAGGTGCACCTTGTGCTGGGGACAATAAAAGGCCACTCTAAAATGTGCAGATTTGTCACACAACACAATGCCACAGGCATCTCAAGTTTTGAGGAAGTGTGCAATTGGCATGCTGACTGCAGGAATGTCCACCAGAGCTATTGCCAGAGAATTGAATGATATGTCCTCTACCATAAGCCGTCTCCAACGTCGTTTTAGAGAATTTGGCAGTACGTCCAACCGGCCTCACAACCGCAGACCACGTGTTACCACGCCGGCCCAGGACCTCCACATCCGGAAGAAGCGACGTCATTTCAAATAGTCTACATGTCATATTAAACAGCATATAAACACTCTGAATAGGTCAGGAGCCAGACAGGAAGCCTCAGAAGGAACGAAAATGAATGATCTAGGCTGTAATATTTAAATAATTTCAAGGCTTTAGACAACAAAGAAATACATTGTGAAGCATTTGCGAGTGTGACACACTATGCTGGCAGGGACATAAAGGGCTCAGCATTTAAACAACATGTTGTTGTATTAAATCATTATAGTCTATACATTGCGCATACAGGCTGTGACTTACTAAGATGTAAAAATACAAATTAAATGAAAAATGACTTATTAGTGGCTTTTAATTAATTTTTAGAAAACGAGTTTGGCCAGTCTGTGGCTTCAGGCTCATACGATGGTGCCTGGAGAGCAGGCCAGCCGTGGAGAATGGAGACCAGGCCAGCAGTGGAGAATGGAGAGCAGGCCAGCCGTGGAGAATGGAGACCAGGCCAGCAGTGGAGAATGGAGACCAGGCCAGCAGTGGAGAATGGAGAGCAGGCCAGCAGTGGAGAATGGAGACCAGGCCAGCAGTGGAGAATGGAGAGCAGGCCAGCAGTGGAGAATGGAGACCAGGCCAGCAGTGGAGAATGGAGAGCAGGCCAGCAGTGGAGAATGGAGAGCAGGCCAGCAGTGGAGAATGGAGACCAGGCCAGCAGTGGAGAATGGAGACCAGGCCAGCAGTGGAGAATGGAGAGCAGGCCAGCAGTGGAGAATGGAGAGCAGGCCAGCAGTGGAGAATGGAGAGCAGGCCAGCAGTGGAGAATGGAGAGCAGGCCAGCAGTGGAGAATGGAGAGCAGGCCAGCAGTGGAGAATGGAGAGCAGGCCAGCAGTGGAGAATGGAGAGCAGGCCAGCAGTGGAGAATGGAGAGCAGGCCAGCAGTGGAGAATGGAGAGCAGGCCAGCAGTGGAGAATGGAGAGCAGGCCAGCAGTGGAGAATGGAGAGCAGGCCAGCAGTGGAGAATGGAGAGCAGGCCAGCAGTGGAGAATGGAGAGCAGGCCAGCAGTGGAGAATGGAGAGCAGGCCAGCAGTGGAGAATGGAGAGCAGGCCAGCAGTGGAGAATGGAGAGCAGGCCAGCAGTGGAGAATGGAGAGCAGGCCAGCAGTGGAGAATGGAGAGCAGGCCAGCAGTGGAGAATGTATGGTGCCTGGAAAGCAGGCCAGCAGCGGAGAATATATGGTGCCTGGAGAGCAGGCCAGCAGTGGAGAATGTATGGTGCCTGGAGAGCAGGCCAGCAGTGGAGAATGGAGAGCAGGCCAGCAGTGGAGAATGGAGAGCAGGCCAGCAGTGGAGAATGGAGAGCAGGCCAGCAGTGGAGAATGTATGGAGCATGGAGAGCAGGCCAGCAGTGGAGAATGTATGGTGCATGGAGAGCAGGCCAGCAGTGGAGAATGTATGGTGCCTGGAGAGCAGGCCAGCAGTGGAGAATGGAGAGCAGGCCAGCAGTGGAGAATGTATGGTGCCTGGAGAGCAGGCCAGCAGTGGAGAATGGAGAGCAGGCCAGCAGTGGAGAATGTATGGTGCATGGAGAGCAGGCCAGCAGTGGAGAATGTATGGTGCCTGGAGAGCAGGCCAGCAGTGGAGAATGGAGAGCAGGCCAGCAGTGGAGAATGTATGGTGCCTGGAGAGCAGGCCAGCAGTGGAGAATGTATGGAGCATGGAGAGCAGGCCAGCAGTGGAGAATGTATGGTGCCTGGAGAGCAGGCCAGCAGTGGAGAATGTATGGTGCCTGGAGAGCAGGCCAGCAGTGGAGAATGTATGGTGCCTGGAGAGCAGGCCAGCAGTGGAGAATGGAGAGCAGGCCAGCAGTGGAGAATGGAGAGCAGGCCAGCAGTGGAGAATGGAGAGCAGGCCAGCAGTGGAGAATGGAGAGCAGGCCAGCAGTGGAGAATGGAGAGCAGGCCAGCAGTGGAGAATGGAGAGCAGGCCAGCAGTGGAGAATGTATGGTGCCTGGAAAGCAGGCCAGCAGCGGAGAATATATGGTGCCTGGAGAGCAGGCCAGCAGTGGAGAATGTATGGTGCCTGGAGAGCAGGCCAGCAGTGGAGAATGGAGAGCAGGCCAGCAGTGGAGAATGGAGAGCAGGCCAGCAGTGGAGAATGGAGAGCAGGCCAGCAGTGGAGAATGTATGGAGCATGGAGAGCAGGCCAGCAGTGGAGAATGTATGGTGCATGGAGAGCAGGCCAGCAGTGGAGAATGTATGGTGCATGGAGAGCAGGCCAGCAGTGGAGAATGTATGGTGCCTGGAGAGCAGGCCAGCAGTGGAGAATGGAGAGCAGGCCAGCAGTGGAGAATGTATGGTGCCTGGAGAGCAGGCCAGCAGTGGAGAATGGAGAGCAGGCCAGCAGTGGAGAATGTATGGTGCATGGAGAGCAGGCCAGCAGTGGAGAATGTATGGTGCCTGGAGAGCAGGCCAGCAGTGGAGAATGTATGGAGCATGGAGAGCAGGCCAGCAGTGGAGAATGTATGGTGCATGGAGAGCAGGCCAGCAGTGGAGAATGTATGGTGCATGGAGAGCAGGCCAGCAGTGGAGAATGTATGGTGCATGGAGAGCAGGCCAGCAGTGGAGAATGTATGGTGCCTGGAGAGCAGGCCAGCAGTGGAGAATGTATGGTGCATGGAGAGCAGGCCAGCAGTGGAGAATGTGATTGAACGTGGGAATATGCCAGGCTTATTGGGACAAAATCAATTATAACCTTATTGTATAGATTATAGAACGAAAATGAACAAAACTTTTAAGAGATCAGATTTTTAGTTTATAAATACTTTGCTACAATGACACACTTAGTTATCGACCCACCTCGTTCCTTTCTATTAGCATGTTCACGTAGTAAGGACACCATCATGCTTTTGGGATACGTGTCTTTTCAGATTCCACAATGATTCTTTAGTTGTGGACACTACATCACCACACTCCCTCTCTTGGTCCTCATCTTTGTAAGTCACCTTGATCAGTTTCTTTATGAATATATTTAGTGAACTCCATGACAGTAGCTAAAGCAAGGGGCTGTAGCAGCACACAAGTAGACTACAGATGCATGCTGGGCCGGCACGCCCTGAGCTGGTGAAGTGAGCGCTACTGGAGCGCTTCTGGAGCGAAATTGGAGCGGGCGAGAAGGGCGACACTCCAGCTTTTGGGAATCTCGCTCCAGTCAAATTGGGCACCCTCCGCTCCTCGGTCCGCTCCAGCTCTGCTCACATACTCTGGTGCTGGTAGAGCAGCTTGCTATGGAGCGGACAAGCTATAGTTGTTTAAATGCGCGATGGACAGACAAGTGGCACGAGATGCGACTGAAATGTTGCGTGTGGGGAGAGAGCAAGCGAGGGTGGAGGAGGAGGCTTGGCTTGAAGCGCTGGGCATCTTGTGATGTCATGCTTTATCTGAATTAGGCCCACAGAATTATACCTCTTTGCACTCCCGAGAGTTGGCTTAACATTGGACCAGAGCTAGCTAGCTAGCTAGCTAACAAGCTTGTGTGTGCAGTGGCACCAGAATTAAAAACACATCTTACCTTTTTTGTACTTAATAAATCCAATGTGAAACGTGATAACTATAATATCCTTAACCCAGTTTTATCCTTAACCCAGAGCCCCACCACTACGTCAACATGTTCTGGACTTCTAACCTCTTTCATACATAATGTGTGTGAGATACAGACTTCTGGGTTGTAGCATTGGATGTGTCCATTTCTTCTGCATCCGTAGATACCAACCAATAGTCTGTGTGACTAACGGGGGCGGAGCTAGAGTGGTGTTTGTGAGATAAGGGGTATCCCGAAGGGGACCAGGGCCGGGGCCTTTTTAACAAAAATGTCTGTAGAGTCCGAATGGTTCGAGTTACAAACTATTAAAATATATCTATGAAAAGCCGAGACTCTCATGAACACGCACACGTAACATGTTCACCAGCTACCCAAGAGTCGTTAGAAAGTAAGGGGTTCTTCTACATAGAAGATCATGTCTACAACGTCTGGAGTTAATACACACACTCCTAACTCCACACAGTCGTCACTGACTAGTTGGATATTCATTTCCCACTGAGCAAAACATTTCTGTACTTACAACATTCATATACATTCATTTTGATCCGTTTTTGCTTTGGACCTTATTTTTCTAAATTGACATTTGTCAATAAAACTCGTGAATGCAACTGTTTATGTCAATTTGTAGCCCTGGTTGTCTTGAAAATAAAATGGTAAAACACTTCATTGTGAGGCTACATATAAGCAGATAAATGAAAGTCTGTCATTTTTGCTGGAGTCTCGGAACTGACAGGGTTAACTAGCATTGAACAAATGAATCCATTCTTCTGTAATTAAAAACCTGAATCACGCTTGTTATGTCAATAGGCTACAGCCCATGCTTTGGCGGGGGAGGGGCAGGTCGTCTACACATGCACACCCACTGAGAAGATGTCCAGCTGGCAGACAGACACTGGAATACGTTGCTGAGTGACTGAGTCAGGGCTTTGCATTGGCGCTTTGTTGCGTTTTTTGTTGGAATGAACGTAAAAGATAACGGTTCTGTTCCGGAACAGTATAGATCACTTTCGTTTCCGGTTCTGATTCTGTTCCTCTAAAAATGTTGTTCTCTTCCGGTTTTCTGTTCTGTTCCCTGAACCGGTTCCAACCACTGGCAAAGACCACAAGTGACTAAATATGGATAAACTGACTGGAATAATTGGGTTCACTGAGTAACTAAGTCTCTGAAATACATGATAAGAATCCAGGAGTTTCCCTAAGAAGAGCCAAGACTACACATCATGACTGTGACAGAGACAGAGACAGAGACAGAGACAGAGACAGAGACAGAGACAGAGACAGAGACAGAGACACAGACAGACAGACAGACAGACAGACCTCTACAGATACAGTCAACAACTCATGTACACATTTTGAAACATAGATATGATGCTAATGATGCAACACCATATGGATGATCCACAACAGAAAGAGGAAATTAACCCTAGGGGTCAAAGACAAACCACAACAAGCCTTCATTTCCTGGTTAGTGGTGTGTACTCAGCACTTGGAAAGACAGATAGCCCTCAGATGGGGCCAGATACAGTCACAGCTCCCGAAATGTACACAACTCTGGAATGTAGCAACACCATTTATGGATCCACACACTAGACTAGGGGAAAACCACTAGATAGTTATCTAACATGTAGACTAGGGGAAAACCACTAGATAGTTATCTAACATGTAGACTAGGGGTAAACCACTAGATAGTTATCTAACATGTAGACTAGGGGTAAACCACTAGATAGTTATCTAACATGTAGACTAGGGGTAAACCACTAGATAGTTATCTAACATGTAGACTAGGGGTAAACCACTAGATAGTTATCTAACATGTAGACTAGGGGTAAACCACTAGATAGTTATCTAACATGTAGACTAGGGGAAAACCACTAGATAGTTATCTAACATGTAGACTAGGGGTAAACCACTAGATAGTTATCTAACATGTAGACTAGGGGTAAACCACTAGATAGTTATCTAACATGTAGACTAGGGGTAAACCACTAGATAGTTATCTAACATGTAGACTAGGGGTAAACCACTAGATAGTTATCTAACATGTAGACTAGGGGTAAACCACTAGATAGTTATCTAACATGTAGACTAGGGGAAAACCACTAGATAGTTATCTAACATGTAGACTAGGGGAAAACCACTAGATAATTATCTAACATGTAGACTAGGGGAAAACCACTAGATAATTATCTAACATGTAGACTAGGGGTAAACCACTAGATAGTTATCTAACATGTAGACTAGGGGTAAACCACTAGATAGTTATCTAACATGTAGACTAGGGGTAAACCACTAGATAGTTATCTAACATGTAGACTAGGGGTAAACCACTAGATAGTTATCTAACATGTAGACTAGGGGTAAACCACTAGATAGTTATCTAACATGTAGACTAGGGGTAAACCACTAGATAGTTATCTAACATGTAGACTAGGGGAAAACCACTAGATAGTTATCTAACATGTAGACTAGGGGTAAACCACTAGATAGTTATCTAACATGTCTGGTCCACACATTTTTCCACATTTGTGTTTTTTCCTCAGAAATGAGCTTATGGGTACCTTCATGTGTGTGTAAAATATTACTGTTCTCAAAAAAAAAATATTCATAGATTTCAAATCAAATCAATCAAATATGTCACATGTTTTGTAACAACCGGTGTCGACTAACAGTGAAACTGACGGGTCCATTTCCAACAACGCAAAGATAAAGTTAGTAATATTAAATATTTTAGATCTGTATTAAAATGGGTTTTGTTGCAAAATCACTATATTATTTAGCTGGAATGGAATGTTCGTATCCTGTATATTTGACTGTGATAATGTGACACACACACTCACACAAACTACACACACATACACACACTCACACAAACAATACACACATACACAAACTACACACTCACACAGAAGAAATAAACCCCATGGGGTCAAAGTCCAACTACTACATCAAACTTTCAATTCCTGGTCGTGGTGTGAACTCACAAGAGTACCTTAAATATTTAATCACTTTATCAAAGAATCCATTGTGCAACAAGCTGGTGGGTGCTGTTGTTTAAGGACTATGAGGTGGTCCAGAAGTTAACCAGGCAGAAATCGCTACAACAAAAGGCCAGCTGAGACGCTGAGGGACACCCCAGCCTCCAACCCTAACCTCCAGCCTCCAGCCCCAGCCTCTAGCCCTAACCTCCAGCCCCAGCCTCCAGCCCTAACCTCCAGCCCTAACCTCCAGCCCTAACCTCCAGCCCTAACCTCCAGCCCTAACCTCCAGCCCCAGCCCCAGCCTTTAGCCCAAGCCTCCAACCCTAACCTCCAGCCCTAACCTCCAGCCCTAACCTCCAGCCCTAACCTCCAGCCATAGCCTCCAGCCATAGCCTCCAGCCCAGCCTCCCCTAGTTTCTGCTGCTTGTATAATGGCATCACATTGACACACAACAGCTTATTAATGAGCATTAAAATATTAACAGGTTTACAAGGTACAAGGTGGCTGGCCTATTTTTCAGCATAGTGTGTCACCCCACCGTATCAGGTGATCTCATCAGACAGAACACCGTATCAGGTGATCTCATCAGACAGAACACCGTATCAGGTGATCTCATCAGACAGAACACCGTATCAGGTGATCTCATCAGACAGAACACCGTATCAGGTGATCTCATCAGACAGAACACCGTATCAGGTGATCTCATCAGACAGAACACCGTATCAGGTGATCTCATCAGACAGAACACCGTATCAGGTGATCTCATCAGACAGAACACAGTATCAGGTGATCTCATCAGACAGAACACCGTATCAGGTGATCTCATCAGACAGAACACCGTATCAGGTGATCTCATCAGACAGAACACAGTATCAGGTGATCTCATCAGACAGAACAATAGAAAGCTAATCACCTGGCCCAAAACATAGTTGGACAATTAGTCCCAAGCCTATGGTTTTGGATCCCAGAGAGCCAAGCCTATGGTTTTGGATCCCAGAGAGCCAAGCCTATGGTTTTGGATCCCAGAGAGCCAAGCCTATGGTTCTGGATCCCAGAGAGCCAAGCCTATGGTTCTGGATCCCAGAGAGCCAAGCCTATGGTTCTGGATCCCAGAGAGCCAAGCCTATGGTTCTGGATCCCAGAGAGCCAAGCCTATGGTTCTGGATCCCAGAGAGCCAAGCCTATGGTTCTCGATCCCAGAGAGCCAAGCCTATGGTTCTGGATCCCAGAGAGCCAAGCCTATGGTTCTCGATCCCAGAGAGCCAAGCATATGGTTCTGGATCCCAGAGAGCCAAGCCTATGGTTCTGGATCCCAGAGAGCCAAGCCTATGGTTCTGGATCCCAGAGAGCCAAGCCTATGGTTCTGGATCCCAGAGAGCCAAGCCTATGGTTCTGGATCCCAGAGAGCCAAGCCTATGGTTCTGGATCCCAGAGAGCCAAGCCTATGGTTCTGGATCCCAGAGAGACAAGCCTATGGTTCTGGATCCCAGAGAGCCAAGCCTATGGTTCTGGATCCCAGAGAGCCAAGCCTATGGTTCTGGATCCCAGAGAGCCAAGCCTATGGTTCTGGATCCCAGAGAGCCAAGCCTATGGTTCTCGATCCCAGAGAGCCAAGCCTATGGTTCTGGATCCCAGAGAGCCAAGCCTATGGTTCTGGATCCCAGAGAGCCAAGCCTATGGTTCTGGATCCCAGAGAGCCAAGCCTATGGTTCTGGATCCCAGAGAGCCAAGCCTATGGTTCTGGATCCCAGAGAGCCAAGCCTATGGTTCTGGATCCCAGAGAGCCAAGCCTATGGTTCTCGATCCCAGAGAGCCAAGCCTATGGTTCTGGATCCCAGAGAGCCAAGCCTATGGTTCTGGATCCCAGAGAGCCAAGCCTATGGTTCTGGATCCCAGAGAGCCAAGCCTATGGTTCTGGATCCCAGAGAGCCAAGCCTATGGTTCTGGATCCCAGAGAGCCAAGCCTCCAGCGGGTGAATAGATTAATGGAGGACCCAGGGCTGTGGCAGAGCACCGTGGCAGCAGAGCACCGTGGCAGCAGAGCACCGTGGCAGCAGAGCACCGTGGCAGCAGAGCACCGTGGCGGCAGAGCACCGTGGCGGCAGAGCACCGTGGCAGCAGAGCACCGTGGCGGCAGAGCACCGTGGTGGCAGAGCACCGTGGCGGCAGAGCACCGTGGCAGCAGAGCACCGTGGCGGCAGAGCACCGTGGCGGCAGAGCACCGTGGCGGCAGAGCACCGTGCCCGGTTTAGGGATGATTACATTCTCTTGGCTCCTGACTTTCATCTCTAATTTGTTTCTCCCAGCGGCGGAGGGTTAGGGAGGTTAAATCCTTCACAAAATGAAAGCAGTTCCTTTACTAGCAGCTGTTCAGCTCTTCGCTTCTATGGCTATATCCAACAATCTATTGCACCTCTCCGCTTCTATGGCTATATCCAACAATCTATTTGCACCTCAAATAGCAACACTTTGTCGAACATTATCATAACTATAGAGCTGATACACACATTGTCGAACATTATCATAACAATAACGAGAGTCAGTGACCCCGCTATGTTTGCCTGACCCTCAGGCCTTCTCTTTAGGATGGCTGGGTATGACAACACAGTCTAATCACCTGGGGCGGCAGGTAACTTAGTGGTTAAGAGCGTTGTGCCAGTAACCGAAAGGTCGCTGGTTCTAATACCCGAGACGACTAGGTGAAAAATCTGTTGATGTGCCCTTGAGCAAGGCACTTAACCCTAATTGCTCATGTAAGTCGCCCTGGATAAGAGCGTCTGCTAAAATGACTAAAATGTAATGTAATCACACACACAGACAGACTGACCACCATGCTAATGCCTCTACCTGAAGAGCTCACAGTAGCCCTACTGCACTACATGAAGCATTGAGATGTACACTACTGGTCAAAAGATTTACAACACCTACTCATTAAAGTAATGATGGACTGTCGTTTCTCTTTGCTTACTTGAGCTGTTCTTGCCATAATATGGACTTGGTCTTTTACCAAATAGGGCTATCTTCTGTATACCACCCCTACCTTGTCACAACACAACTGATTGGCTCAAACGCACTAAGAAGGAAAGAAATTACACAAATTAACTTTTAATTGAAATGCATTCCAGGTGACTACCTCATGAAGCTGGTTGAGATAATGCCAAGAGGGTGCAAAGCTGTCATCAAGGCAAAGGGTGGCTATTTGAAGTATCTCAAATATAAAAATATATTTTGATTTGTTAAACACTTTTTTGGTTACTACATGATTGCATATGTGTTATTTCATAGTTGTGATGTCTTCACTATTATTCTACAATGTAGAAAATAGTACAAAATAAAGAAAAACCCTTGAATGAGTAGGTGTGTCCAAACGTCTGACTGGTACTGTATATTCTCTGCAGAACTCTGGAGGAGGAGGCAGACAGCAACACAGGATCTTGATGTTCTGCCCATGACAGGGACCAGAGACACACTCCGGGTTTGGATGAAAATGTCCTTGAAGCTGAGTGAGCAGAACAGAGCGGAATGAGGAGGAAGTAACGGGAGGGATTAGAACTGTTGGCGGGATTAAACCTGGGGGCGGGGCTGCTTGGGGCGGGGGAGGCGGCCAGAGTTCCCAAGGGTTCTCAGTGGGACGATGGAGGGAGGGATAGAGGGATGATTGGATGGATGGATGAAGAGAGAGGAGGGAGAGGATGGATGGATGAAGAGAGAGGAGGGAGAGGATGGATGGAGGGATGATTGGATGGATGGAGAGGTGGGTGAGGAGGGATGGATGGATGGATGAAGAGAGAGGAGGGAGAGGATGGATGGATGAAGAGAGAGGAGGGAGAGGATGGATGGAGGGATGATTGGATGGATGGAGAGGTGGGTGAGGAGGGATGGATGGATGGATGAAGAGAGAGGAGGGAGAGGATGGATGGAGGGATGATTGGATGGATGGAGAGAGAGGAGGGAGAGGATGGATGATTGGATGGATGAAGAGAGAGGAGGGATATTTGGATGGATGGATGGATGGATGGATGGATGGATGGATGGATGGATGGAGAGGTGGGTGAGGAGGGATGGATGGATGGATGGATGGATGAAGAGAGAGGAGGGAGAGGATGGATGGAGGGATGATTGGATGGATGGAGAGGTGGGTGAGGAGGGATGGATGGATGATTGGATGGATGGAGAGGTGGGTGAGGAGGGATGGATGGATGATTGGATGGATGGAGAGGTGGGTGAGGAGGGATGGATGGATGATTGGATGGATGGAGAGGTGGGTGAGGAGGGATGGATGGATGGATGATTGGATGGATGGAGAGGTGGGTGAGGAGGGATGGATGGATGATTGGATGGATGGAGAGGTGGGTGAGGAGGGATGGATGGATGAAGAGAGAGGAGGGATGGATGGATGATTGGATGGATGAAGAGAGAGGAAGGAGAGGATGGATGGATGAAGGGAGAGGAAGGAGAGGATGGATGGATGAAGGGAGAGGAGAGTGAGGAGGGAGAGGAGGAGGGATGGAGAGGAGGAAGAGGATGGATAGAATAGGTAACAGGCCAGAGCCTACAGTGATTACAGCTTCACCCTTATGTGTGTACTGTCTCTGAACATTGTGCATCAGCGGCATGGATGCTGTGTACAGAGACTGAGACTGCTGTCTGTCTGTCTGTCCATCTCCCATCACAACTCCACCTTTCTTTCCTCATCTCTTTGTTTTGGAAAACCACCACATTAACTATAACTAATGAAGGCCCATTTCACTGCTCCTGCCCTGAGAGAGAGAGAGAGAGATGTGTCTGATAAAGGGATCAAATGAACATCCCTGACCTTCAGTGAGAGGAGAGAAGAGGAGAGGGGAGAGGAAAGGGGAGGGGAGAGAAGAAAGGGGAGAGGAGCTATGAATGAATGGTGGAGGAAGCAGCTGATAAGAAATGAGAAGAGTGGAATAGTGTCCCATGATGGGAGGGCATCCCCAGTCCAAGAGGGAGAGGTGGAGGAGGGGGAAGAGGTGGAGACAGGGAGAATGAGAGGAAGACAGAGAAGGAAAGGATGACAGAGAGAAGACAGAGAGAAGGAGATGAAGATAGAGAGAATGAGAGAAGACAGAGAGAAGGATATGAAGGCAGAGAGAAGGATAGGAAGGCAGAGAGAAGGATAGGAAGGCAGAGAGAAGGATAGGAAGGCAGAGAGAAGGATAGGAGACAGAGAGAAGGAGAGGAAGACAGGGAGAAGGATAGGAAGGCAGAGAGAAGGATAGGAAGGCAGAGAGAAGGATAGGAAGGCAGAGAGAAGGAGAGGAGACAGAGAGAAGGAGAGGAGACAGAGAGAAGGATAGGAGACAGAGAGAAGGAGAGGAGACAGAGAGAAGGAGAGGAGACAGAGAGAAGGATAGGAAGGCAGAGAGAAGGATAGGAAGGCAGAGAGAAGGAGAGGAGACGGAGAGGAGACAGAGAGAAGGAGAGGAGACAGAGAGAAGGAGAGGAGACAGAGAGAAGGAGAGGAGACAGAGAGAAGGAGAGCAAGACAGGGTGAAGGAGAGCAAGAGAGAGAGAAGGAGAGAAGACAGAGAAGGAGAGGAAGACAGAGAGAAGGAGAGGAGACAGAGAGAAGGAGAGGAGACAGAGAAGGAGAGAAGACAGAGAAGGAGAGGAGCCAGAGAGAAGGAGAGGAGACAGAGAGAAGGAGAGGAGACAGAGAGAAGGAGAGGAGACAGAGAGAAGGAGAGGAGACAGAGAGAAGGAGAGGAGACAGAGAAGACAGAGAGAAGGAGAGGAAGACTGAGAGAAGAGAAGTCAGAGAAAAGGAGAGAAGACAGAGAGAAGGAGAGAAGACAGAGAGAAGGAGAGGGAGACAGAGAGAAGGAGAGGAGAAAGAGAGAAGGAAATTAAGACAGAGAGAAGGAGAGGAAGACAGAGAAAAGGAGAGGAAGACAGAGAGAAGGAGAGAAGACAGAGAGAAGGAGAGGAGACAGAGAGAAGGAGGGGGAGACAGAGAGAAGGAGAGGAGACAGAGAGAAGGAGAGGAAGACATAGAGAAGGAGAGGAAGACAGAGAGAAGGAGAGGAAGACAGAGAGAAGGAGAGGAAGACGGAGAGGAAGACAGAGAGAAGGAGAGGAGACAGAGAGAAGGAGAGGAGAAGAAGACAAAGAGAAGGAGAGGAAGACTGAGAGGAGAGAAGACAGAGAGAAGGAGAGAAGACAGAGAGAAGGAGAGGAGACAGAGAGAAGGAGACAGAGAGAAGGAGAGGGAGACAGAGAGAAGGAGAGGAGACAGAGAGAAGGATAGGAAGGCAGAGAGAAGGATAGGAAGGCAGAGAGAAGGAGGAGACAGAGAGAAGGAGAGGAAGACAGAGAGAAGGAGAGGAGACAGAGAGAAGGAGAGAAGACAGAGGTGAGAAGACAGAGAGAAGGAGAGGAAGACAGAGAGAAGGAGAGAAGACAGAGGAGAAGAGACAGAGAGAAGGAGAGGAGAGAGAGAAGGAGAGGAGACAGAGAGAAGGAGAGGAGACAGAGAGAAGGAGAGGAGACAGAGAGAAGGAGAGGAGACAGAGAGAAGGAGAGGAAGACAGAGAGAAGGAGCGGAAGACAGAGAGAAGGAGAGAAAGACAGAGAGAAGGAGAGGAGACAGAGAAGACAGAGAGAAGGAGAGGAAGACAGAGGAGAGAAGACAGAGAAAAGGAGAGAAGACAGAGAGAAGGAGAGGAAGACAGAGAGAAGGAGAGGAAGACAGAGAGAAGGAGAGGAGACAGAGAGAAGGAGAGGAGACAGAGAGAAGGAGAGGAAGACAGAGAGAAGGAGAGGAAGACAGAGAGAAGGAAAGGAAGACAGAGAGAAGGAGAGGAAGACAGAGAGAAGGAGAGGAAGACAGAGAGAAGGAGAGGAAGACAGAGAGAAGGAGCGGAGACAGAGAGAAGGATAGGAAGGCAGAGAGAAGGATAGGAAGGCAGAGAGAAGGAGGAGACAGAGAGAAGGAGAGGAAGACAGAGAGAAGGAGAGGAGACAGAGAGAAGGAGAGAAGACAGAGGTGAGAAGACAGAGAGAAGGAGAGGAAGACAGAGAGAAGGAGAGAAGACAGAGGAGAGGAGAAAGAGAGAAGGAGAGGAGAGAGAGAAGGAGAGGAGACAGAGAGAAGGAGAGGAGCCAGAGAGAAGGAGAGGAGACAGAGAGAAGGAGAGGAGACAGAGAGAAGGAGAGGAGACAGAGAGAAGGAGAGGAGACAGAGAGAAGGAGGAGACAGAGAGAAGGAGAGAAGACAGAGAGAAGGAGAGAAGACAGAGAGAAGGAGAGGAGACAGAGAAGGAGAGGAAGACAGAGAGAAGGAGAGGAAGACAGAGAGAAGGAGAGGAGACAGAGAGAAGGAGAGGAGACAGAGAGAAGGAGAGGAGACAGAGAGAAGGAGAGGAGACAGAGAAGACAGAGAGGAGACAGAGAGAGGGAGAGGAGACAGAGAGAAGGATAGAAGACAGAGAGAAGGAGAGGAAGACAGAGAGAAGGAGAGGAAGACAGAGAAGGAGAGGAAGACAGAGAGAAGGAGAGGAGACAGAGAGAAGGAGAGGAAGACAGAGAAGACAGAGAGAAGGAGAGGAAGACAGAGAGAAGGAGAGAAAGACAGAGAGAAGGAGATGAGACAGAGAGAAGGAGAGGAGACAGAGAGAAGGAGAGGAAGACAGAGAGAAGGAGAGGAAGACAGAGAGAAGGAGAGGAAGACAGAGAGAAGGAGAGGAGACAGAGAGAAGGAGAGGAAGACAGAGAGAAGGAGAGGAAGACAGAGAGAAGGAGAGGAAGACAGAGAGAAGGAGAGGAGACAGAGAGAAGGAGAGGAAGACAGAGAGAAGGATAGGAAGGCAGAGAGAAGGAGAGGAAGACATAGAGAAGGAGAGGAGTCAGAGAGAAGGAGAGGAAGACATAGAGAAGGAGAGACGACAGAGAGAAGGGAAGACAGAGAGAAGGAGAGGAAGACAGAGAGAAGGAGAGGAAGACAGAGAGAAGGAGAGGAAGACAGAGAGAAGGAAAGGAAGACAGAGAGAAGGAGAGGAAGACAGAGAGAAGGAGAGGAAGACAGAGAGAAGGAGAGGAGACAGAGAGAAGGATAGGAAGGCAGAGAGAAGGATAGGAAGGCAGAGAGAAGGAGGAGACAGAGAGAAGGAGAGGAAGACAGAGAGAAGGAGAGGAGACAGAGAGAAGGAGAGAAGACAGAGGTGAGAAGACAGAGAGAAGGAGAGGAAGACAGAGAGAAGGAGAGAAGACAGAGGAGAGGAGACAGAGAGAAGGAGAGGAGAGAGAGAAGGAGAGGAGACAGAGAGAAGGAGAGGAGACAGAGAGAAGGAGAGGAGACAGAGAGAAGGAGAGGAGACAGAGAGAAGGAGAGGAGACAGAGAGAAGGAGAGGAGACAGAGAGAAGGAGGAGACAGAGAGAAGGAGAGAAGACAGAGAGAAGGAGAGGAGACAGAGAGAAGGAGAGGAAGACAGAGAGAAGGAGAGGAAGACAGAGAGAAGGAGAGGAGACAGAGAGAAGGAGAGGAGACAGAGAGAAGGAGAGGAGACAGAGAGAAGGAGAGGAGACAGAGAAGACAGAGAGGAGACAGAGAGAGGGAGAGGAGACAGAGAGAAGGATAGAAGACAGAGAGAAGGAGAGGAAGACAGAGAGAAGGAGAGGAAGACAGAGAAGGAGAGGAAGACAGAGAGAAGGAGAGGAGCCAGAGAGAAGGAGAGGAAGACAGAGAAGACAGAGAGAAGGAGAGGAAGACAGAGAGAAGGAGAGGAAGACAGAGAGAAGGAGAGAAGACAGAGAGAAGGAGAGGAGACAGAGAGAAGGAGAGGAAGACAGAGAGAAGGAGAGGAAGACAGAGAGAAGGAGAGGAAGACAGAGAGAAGGAGAGGAAGACAGAGAGAAGGAGAGGAAGACAGAGAGAAGGAGAGGAGACAGAGAGAAGGAGAGGAAGACAGAGAGAAGGAGAGGAAGACATAGAGAAGGAGAGGAAGGCAGAGAAGACAGAGAGAAGGAGAGGAGACAGAGAGAAGGAGAGGAAGACAGAGAGAAGGAGAGGAAGACAGAGAGAAGGAGAGGAAGACAGAGAGAAGGAGAGGAGACAGAGAGAAGGAGAGACGACAGAGAGAAGGGAAGACAGAGAGAAGGGAAGACAGAGAGAAGGAGAGGAAGACCGAATGTTTCTCTTGATTTACAGGTCATTCAGAAAGTATTCAGACCCCTTGACTTTTTCCACATTTTGTTACGTTACAGCCTTATTCTAAAATGGATGAAATTGTTTGTTTTTCTTCATCAATCTACACACAATACCCCGTAATGACAAAGCGAAAACAGGTTTTTAGAAAGTTTTGCAAACAAAACAAAAAAAACATTTACATAAGTATTCAGACCCTTTAATCAGTTCTTAGTTGAAGCACCTTTGGCAGCGATTACAGCCTTGAGTCTTCTTGGGTATGACGCTACAAGCTTGGCACACCTGTATTTGGGGAGTTTCTCCCATTCTTCTCTGCAGATCCTCTCAAGCTCTGTCAGGTTGGATGGGGAGCGTCGCTGCAAAGCTATTTTCTGGTCTCTCCAGAGATGTTCGATCGGGTTCAAGTCCGGGCTCTGGCTGGGCCACTCAAGGACATTCAGAGACTTGTCCCAAAGCCACTCCTGCGTTGTCTTGGCTGTGTGCTTAGGGTCGTTGTCCTGTTGGAAGGTGAACCTTCGCCCCAGTCTGAGGTCATGAGCGCTCCGGAGCAGTCTTTCATCAAGGATCTCTCTGTACTTTTCTCTGTTCATCTTTCCCTCGATATGATAATAATATCTCTATAGAAATAATAATAATAATAATAATAATAATAATAATATGCCATTTAGCAGACGCTTTTATCCAAAGCGACTTACAGTCAGTCATGTGTGCATAAATTTTTGCGTATGGGTGGTCCCGGGGATCGAACCCACTACCCTGGCGTTACAAGCGCCGTGCTCTACCAATTGAGCTACAAAGACCTGATAATAATATCTCTATAGAAAGAGACCTGACAGAGACAGATAGGGTGCCATTGAAACACTACTACTAGCTCCATACAAATTCAGATCAGGACTGGGAGTTAGTGTCATTAGTCAATAATATCTCTGAGCTGTTTTTATGACAGATAGTATCTCTATTTGGAGTGTTAGTCAACAATTGCTGAATGTGACAGATTATCTGGCCAATCTCAGAGTTTTAATCATTTTTATACCTGATTAAAGATTTAGGATCATCACTACAGGGTCAGAGAGGATAGGATCGTCACTACAGGATCAGAGAGGATAGGATCGTCACTACAGGGTCAGAGAGGATAGGATCGTCACTACAGGGTCAGAGAGGATAGGATCGTCACTACAGGACCAGAGAGGATAGGATCGTCACTACAGGATCAGAGAGGATAGGATCGTCACTACAGGGTCAGAGAGGATAGGATCGTCACTACAGGGTCAGAGAGGATAGGATCGTCACTACAGGATCAGAGAGGATAGGATCGTCACTACAGGGCCAGAGAGGACGTTTAGGAGATAAAAGGGTTCATCAGTCTTACAGTGGAACATATGGTCTCCATGGACCACAGACTATGTACCGTATGTGTGATGGGGAGGAAACCCTTCATGGGGAGGGGATGTCGCCGTGACTATGTAACCCTTCATGGGGAGGGGATGTCGCTGTGACTATGTAACCCTTCATGGGGAGGGGATGTCGCTGTGACTATGTAACCCTTCATGGGGAGGGGATGTCGCTGTGACTATGTAACCCTTCATGGGGAGGGGATGTCGCTGTGACTATGTAACCCTTCATGGGGAGGGGATGTCGCTGTGACTATGTAACCCTTCATGGGGAGGGGATGTCGCTGTGACTATGTAACCCTTCATGGGGAGGGGATGTCGCTGTGACTATGTAACCCTTCATGGGGAGGGGATGTCGCTGTGACTATGTAACCCTTCATGGGGAGGGGATGTCGCTGTGACTATGTAACCCTTCATGGGGAGGGGATGTCGCCGTGCTGTCATCAGCTAATTATCCCTATTGCCAGAGAGACACTCAGTTTAATTTATGAGCCCAAAATTAACATAACAAATAATGTACTTAAGTCTTAACAATTCCAAGAGTTCATAAGTGATGTTGTGACTAAACGACGCTGCTGAGCCTGAGAGGAGCAAGTAGCCTATCGGTTAGAGAGGCCAACCAGCAACCGCAGGGTAGCCAGTTTGAATCCCGAGTCTGACGGGAAAAAATCTGTTGGGAAGTGAGGTGGCAACCGGAGGATTGCTGGTATCAAATCCTAGACGTCATTGCCTGCCGTTGTGCCCTTGAGCAAGGCACGTAACCCCTCTCAACAACATAGTATGTCAGTCCCCTGCTCCAACCTGTCTACAGTATGTACACTAGGTGTCTTTCAGAGGGGATAAAGCACAAATCACATTTCAGTTGTGTACAATTGATGAATAAAGTGATGTTACTCTTCTCTAAGCCATGGAACAGGAAGTCAGTACAGCAGGAAGTCAGATCTCTTCATAGTTGACAGAAAGATGACATAAACCAGGGCATAAGTGGAGGTTATATCTGATTGGGTACTGTAGCTGGTGCTCCTCCCTCCCTCCAGTGGAGGTTATATCTGATTGGGTACTGTAGCTGGTGCTCCTCCCTCCCTCCAGTGGAGGTTATATCTGATTGGGTACTGTAGCTGGTGCTCCTCCCTCCCTCCAGTGGAGGTTATATCTGATTGGGTGCTGGTGCTCCTCCCTCCCTCCCTCCTCCTCTCTCTCCAGGGCAGAACATCCGAGATATTACAGGAATGCAGCTCAATAGTTGGGACCCAGGGTTAGGGAGTTCTCTCTCTGTGTGAATGTGTCCTCCACATCTGGACCTGGGCCAGTGCTGTGTGTTGTGTTGAGCGGAGCTCCTATTACCTGACCCCTGACCTCTGATCATATCTCATACTGCCTGTCAGTCCCAGGACTCCCTTCTAAGACTCTTTGCCCTGCTGTGTGCTACAGCTTTTTACAGCATCCAGGACTAAAGGACCAATAACACACACTGTGGGAGAAATACCCAGACCTCCCTCAGTCCGTCCGTCCGTCCGTCCGTATGTCCGTCTGTCCGTACGTCCCTCTGTCCGTCCGTCCCTCTGTCTGTCTGTCTGTCTGTCTGTCCCTCTGTCTGTCTGTCCCTCTGTCTGTCCGTCTGTCCGTCTGTCCGTCTGTCCGTCTGTCCGTCTGTCCGTCTGTCCCTCTGTCTGTCTGCCTGTCCGTCCGTCCCTCTGTCCGTCCGTCCCTCTGTCTGTCCCTCTGTCTGTCTGTATGTCTAACTCTAAACCAGTCTAACCCTAACCCAGTCTAACTCTAACCCAGTCTAACTCTAACCCAGTCTAACCCTAACCCAGTCTAACTCTAACCCAGGCTAACCCTAACCCAGTCTAACCCTAACCCAGTCTAACCCTAACCCAGTCTAACCCTAACCCAGTCTAACCCTAACCCAGTCTAACTCTAACCCAGTCTAACCCAGTCTAACCCTAACCCAGTCTAACCCAGTCTAACCCTAACCCAGTCTAACTCTAACCCAGTCTAACCCAGTCTAACCCTAACCCAGTCTAACCCAGTCTAACCCTAACCCAGTCTAACTCTAACCCAGTCTAACCCTAACCCAGTCTAACTCTAACCCAGGCTAACCCTAACCCAGTCTAACTCTAACCCAGTCTAACCCTAACACAGTCTAACCCAGTCTAACCCTAACCCAGTCTAACCCTAACCCAGTCTAACCCTAACCCAGTCTAACCCAGTCTAACCCTAACCCAGTCTAACTCTAACCCAGTCTAACCCAGTCTAACCCTAACCCAGTCTAACCCAGTCTAACCCTAACCCAGTCTATCTTGCTGCATTTTGTAACCGCAGATCTAAAAGCTTCTTCTGCCTGTTTATATCAAAACGCATTTCATGACCGAACGTCACCTTCACAGAGTCTTGTCCCGCTGCTAAACGGACTTAAATATACTTAAGTATCAAAAGTAGATGTAATTGCAAAAATATACTTAAGTATCAAAAGTAAAAGTATAAATCATTTCAAATTGCTTATATTAATCAAACCAGTACCAGTACACTACCCTGTCTTATGGTCTGGTGACAGCTGGGGTAGTGTCCTGTCTAACGGTCTGGTGACAGCTGGGGTAGTGTCCTGTCTAATGGTCTGGTGACAGCTGGGGTAGTGTCCTGTCTAATGGTCTGGTGACAGCTGGGGTAGTGTCCTGTCTAATGGTCTGGTGACAGCTGGGGTAGTGTCCTGTCTTATGGTCTGGTGACAGCTGGGGTAGTGTCCTGTCTAATGGTCTGGTGACAGCTGGGGTAGTGTCCTGTCTAATGGTCTGGTGACAGCTGGGGTAGTGTCCTGTCTAATGGTCTGGTGACAGCTGGGGTAGTGTCCTGTCTTATGGTCTGGTGACAGCTGGGGTAGTGTCCTGTCTAATGGTCTGGTGACAGCTGGGGTAGTGTCCTGTCTAATGGTCTGGTGACAGCTGGGGTAGTGTCCTGTCTAATGGTCTGGTGACAGCTGGGGTAGTGTCCTGTCTAATGGTCTGGTGACAGCTGGGGTAGTGTCCTGTCTAATGGTCTGGTGACAGCTGGGGTAGTGTCCTGTCTAATGGTCTGGTGACAGCTGGGGTAGTGTCCTGTCTAATGGTCTGGTGACAGCAGGGGTAGTGTCCTGTCTAATGGTCTGGTGACAGCTGGGGTAGTGTCCTGTCTAATGGTCTGGTGACAGCTGGGGTAGTGTCCTGTCTAATGGTCTGGTGACAGCTGGGGTAGTGTCCTGTCTAATGGTCTGGTGACAGCTGGGGTAGTGTCCTGTCTTATGGTCTGGTGACAGCTGGGGTAGTGTCCTGTCTAATGGTCTGGTGACAGCTGGGGTAGTGTCCTGTCTAATGGTCTGGTGACAGCTGGGGTAGTGTCCTGTCTAATGGTCTGGTGACAGCTGGGGTAGTGTCCTGTCTAATGGTCTGGTGACAGCTGGGACGGTGTCTGTCGGAGCTTCAGTCTGCCTTCATTACTTTTCAGAAAGCCTTTGTTGAACTGAAATTGGTACTTAATGCAGGTAAAACAAAGTATATGTTACTCTCTGAATCACGTAAAAATGTATCTGATGAATTATACATCAAGAAAGAAAACCAAATAATGTTGCTCAAACAGAAAGGGCAACTAACAAAGAGTCACTGACAACAACCAAAACTAAACAGGTGGGGTTTTAGGAGGGGTTCTGAAAGACGCTCATGGGGGGGTCCACTGGAAGCTGACTAACAACAACAACTGGGCCCTAAAAAGACACCCACCATGACACCCACTACATTTACCAAGAAGAGGCTAACAAAATTAAAACCCACACCAAACTTAAAGACAGAAAGCAAACTAAAAAGGTGGAGCAAAACGAAATCAGATAAAGGATTGTTAGTCTAGAAATCAAATAGGGAGAGACAACTAAAGGTGTTAACCCTCCATCTATCAAGGCAACTGGAGCACTGGGCCAGACACTGTTAAATAGCACCTGGGCCAGACACTGTTAAATAGCACCTGGGCCAGCACAGGTGAAACACCTTCCCATCAAACCAGACGACCAACCAGCAGAGGTGTAACACAGACTGACTAATGAGGTGACACCAATCGGATCGGTGCGCCCTACATGCTAACGTGCTAATGTGTTAACGTCTAACCTCGAAACATAAATGGAAAAACAAAAACCTGTAACATTATTGATGTATATAGTGAATATTGATGTATATATTGATGTGTATAGTGTATATATTGATGTGTATAGTGTATACTGATGTGTATATTGATGTGTATAGTGTATATTGATGTGTATATTGATGTGTATAGTGTATATTGATGTATATATTGATGTGTATAGTGTATATTGATGTATATATTGATGTGTATAGTGTATATTGATGTATATATTGATGTGTATAGTGATGTGTATAGTGTATATTGATGTGTATATTGATCTATATATTGATGTGTATAGTGTATAGTGATGTGTATATTGATGTATATATGTTTGTGTATAGTGATGTATATATTGATGTATATAGTATATAGTGATGTGTATATTGATGTCTATTTTATATAGTGATGTGTATATTGATGTATATATTGATGTTTATAGTGTATATTGATGTGTATATTGATGTGTATAGTGAATATTGATAGTGCTTTCATCACGCAGGGGCTGGACAGGGGGTGGAAGGTTATAGGGGATGCTAAGGGCTGGGTAAGGGGTGGAGGGATGGGGTGAAAGGTTAGAGGGGATGCTAAGGGCTGGGTAAGGGGTGGAGGGATGGGGTGGAAGGTTATAGGGGATGCTAAGGGCTGGGTAAGGGGTGGAGGGATGGGGTGGAAGGTTATAGGGGATGCTAAGGGCTGGGTAAGGGGTAGAGGGATGGGGTGGAAGGTTATAGGGGATGCTAAGGGCTGGGTAAGGGGTAGAGGGATGGGGTGGAAGGTTATAGGGAATGCTAAGGGCTGGGTAAGGGGTAGAGGGATGGGGTGGAAGGTTATAGGGGATGCTAAGGGCTGGGTAAGGGGTGGAGGGATGGGGTGGAAGTTTAGAATGGGATGCTAAGGGCTGGGTAAGGGGTGGAGGGATGGGGTGGAAGGTTATAGGGGATGCTAAGGCCTGGGTAAGGGGTAGAGGGATGGGTGGAAGGTTATAGGGGATGCTAAGGGCTGGGTAAGGGGTAGAGGGATGGGGTGGAAGGTTATAGGGGATGCTAAGGCCTGGGTAAGGGGTAGAGGGATGGGTGGAAGGTTATAGGGGATGCTAAGGGCTGGGTAAGGGGTAGAGGGATGGGGTGGAAGGTTATAGGGGATGCTAAGGGCTGGGTAAGGGGTGGAGGGATGGGGTGGAAGGTTATAGGGGATGCTAAGGGCTGGGTAAGGGGTAGAGGGATGGGGTGGAAGGTTATAGGGGATGCTAAGGGCTGGGTAAGGGGTGGAGGGATGGGGTGGAAGGTTATAGGGGATGCTAAGGGCTGGGTAAGGGGTAGAGGGATGGGGTGGAAGGTTATAGGGGATGCTAAGGGCTGGGTAAGGGGTGGAGGGATGGGGTGGAAGGTTAGAATGGGATGCTAAGGGCTGGGTAAGGGGTGGAGGGATGGGGTGGAAGGTTATAGGGGATGCTAAGGGCTGGGTAAGGGGTAGAGGGATGGGGTGGAAGGTTAGAGGGGATGCTAAGGGCTGGGTAAGGGGTGGAGGGATGGGGTGGAAGGTTATAGGGGATGCTAAGGGCTGGGTAAGGGGTAGAGGGATGGGGTGGAAGGTTATAGGGGATGCTAAGGGCTGGGTAAGGGGTGGAGGGATGGGGTGGAAGGTTATAGGGGATGCTAAGGGCTGGGTAAGGGGTAGAGGGATGGGGTGGAAGGTTATAGGGGATGCTAAGGGCTGGGTAAGGGGTGGAGGGATGGGGTGGAAGGTTATAGGGGATGCTAAGGGCTGGGTAAGGGGTAGAGGGATGGGGTGGAAGGTTATAGGGGATGCTAAGGGCTGGGTAAGGGGTGGAGGGATGGGTGGAAGGTTATAGGGGATGCTAAGGGCTGGGTAAGGGGTAGAGGGATGGGGTGGAAGGTTATAGGGGATGCTAAGGGCTGGGTAAGGGGTAGAGGGATGGGGTGGAAGGTTAGAATGGGATGCTAAGGGCTGGGTAAGGGGTAGAGGGATGGGGTGGAAGGTTATAGGGGATGCTAAGGGCTGGGTAAGGGGTGGAGGGATGGGGTAGAAGGTTATAGGGGATGCTAAGGGCTGGGTAAGGGGTGGAGGGATGGGGTGGAAGGTTATAGGGGATGCTAAGGGCTGGGTAAGGGGTGGAGGGATGGGGTGGAAGGTTATAGGGGATGCTAAGGGCTGGGTAAGGGGTAGAGGGATGGGGTGGAAGGTTATAGGGGATGCTAAGGGCTGGGTAAGGGGTGGAGGGATGGGGTGGAAGGTTATAGGGGATGCTAAGGGCTGGGTAAGGGGTGGAGGGATGGGGTGGAAGGTTAGAATGGGATGCTAAGTGCTGGGTAAGGGGTAGAGGGATGGGGTGGAAGGTTATAGGGGATGCTAAGGGTTGGGTAAGGGGTAGAGGGATGGGGTGGAAGGTTATAGGGGATGCTAAGGGCTGGGTAAGGGGTAGAGGGATGGGGTAGAAGGTTATAGGGGATGCTAAGGGCTGGGTAAGGGGTGGAGGGATGGGGTGGAAGGTTATAGGGGATGCTAAGGGCTGGGTAAGGGGTGGAGGGATGGGGTGGAAGGTTATAGGGGATGCTAAGGGCTGGGTAAGGGGTAGAGGGATGGGGTGGAAGGTTATAGGGGATGCTAAGGGCTGGGTAAGGGGTGGAGGGATGGGGTGGAAGGTTATAGGGGATGCTAAGGGCTGGGTAAGGGGTAGAGGGATGGGGTGGAAGGTTATAGGGGATGCTAAGGGCTGGGTAAGGGGTAGAGGGATGGGGTGGAAGGTTATAGGGGATGCTAAGGGCTGGGTAAGGGGTGGAGGGATGGGGTGGAAGGTTATAGGGGATGCTAAGGGCTGGGTAAGGGGTAGAGGGATGGGGTGGAAGGTTATAGGGGATGCTAAGGGCTGGGTAAGGGGTAGAGGGATGGGGTGGAAGGTTATAGGGGATGCTAAGGGCTGGGTAAGGGGTGGAGGGATGGGGTGGAAGGTTATAGGGGATGCTAAGGGCTGGGTAAGGGGTGGAGGGATGGGGTGGAAGGTTATAGGGGATGCTAAGGGCTGGGTAAGGGGTGGAGGGATGGGGTGGAAGGTTATAGGGGATGCTAAGGGCTGGGTAAGGGGTAGAGGGATGGGGTGGAAGGTTATAGGGGATGCTAAGGGCTGGGTAAGGGGTAGAGGGATGGGGTGGAAGATTATAGGGGATGCTAAGGGCTGGGTAAGGGGTGGAGGGATGGGGTGGAAGGTTATAGGGGATGCTAAGGGCTGGGTAAGGGGTGGAGGGATGGGGTGGAAGGTTAGAATGGGATGCTAAGTGCTGGGTAAGGGGTGGAAGGTTATAGGGGATGCTAAGTGCTGGGTAAGGGGTGGAAGGTTATAGGGGATGCTAAGTGCTGGGTAAGGGGTGGAAGGTTATAGGGGACGCTAAGAGCTGGGTAAGGGGTGGAGGGATGGGGTGGAAGGTTATAGGGGATGCTAAGGGCTGGGTAAGGGGTAGAGGGATGGGGTGGAAGGTTATAGGGGATGCTAAGGGCTGGGTAAGGGGTAGAGGGATGGGGTGGAAGGTTATAGGGGATGCTAAGGGCTGGGTAAGGGGTGGAGGGATGGGGTGGAAGGTTATAGGGGATGCTAAGGGCTGGGTAAGGGGTAGAGGGATGGGGTGGAAGGTTATAGGGGATGCTAAGGGCTGGGTAAGGGGTAGAGGGATGGGGTGGAAGGTTATAGGGGATGCTAAGGGCTGGGTAAGGGGTGGAGGGATGGGGTGGAAGGTTATAGGGGATGCTAAGGGCTGGGTAAGGGGTAGAGGGATGGGGTGGAAGGTTATAGGGGATGCTAAGGGCTGGGTAAGGGGTAGAGGGATGGGGTGGAAGGTTATAGGGGATGCTAAGGGCTGGGTAAGGGGTGGAGGGATGGGGTGGAAGGTTATAGGGGATGCTAAGGGCTGGGTAAGGGGTGGAGGGATGGGGTGGAAGGTTATAGGGGATGCTAAGGGCTGGGTAAGGGGTGGAGGGATGGGGTGGAAGGTTATAGGGGATGCTAAGGGCTGGGTAAGGGGTAGAGGGATGGGGTGGAAGGTTATAGGGGATGCTAAGGGCTGGGTAAGGGGTAGAGGGATGGGGTGGAAGGTTATAGGGGATGCTAAGGGCTGGGTAAGGGGTGGAGGGATGGGGTGGAAGGTTATAGGGGATGCTAAGGGCTGGGTAAGGGGTGGAGGGATGGGGTGGAAGGTTAGAATGGGATGCTAAGTGCTGGGTAAGGGGTGGAAGGTTATAGGGGATGCTAAGTGCTGGGTAAGGGGTGGAAGGTTATAGGGGATGCTAAGTGCTGGGTAAGGGGTGGAAGGTTATCGGGGACGCTAAGAGCTGGGTAAGGGGTGGAGGGATGGGGTGGAAGGTTATAGGGGATGCTAAGGGCTGGGTAAGGGGTAGAGGGATGGGGTGGAAGGTTAGAATGGGACGACGAGTGAGAAGGGAGGAGTTTAACAATAGCGCCCTAGTAGTTCAGGGGTCATGAAGACATCACAGGGGTCGTGAGTGTGTACTTAGACATGACACATCACACCCTGGCAGGAAATGCGTAGGAAACAGAGATCAGGACACGTGCTTTTGTCAGGGTTCAAAGGGTAGACTTCAGACACATTATCTCTGTGTTTCCCGTGTGGGGCTGGGCGGTCTCCATTCATGCTTAGTGACATAGCTAGGCTTATGCCCGTACGAGTCATAGGTAACAGGGTATTAGAAGGGTGATGTCTTCATACACAATGGGATAGACTGCCTGGTCTATGGTCTGATGAGATCAACAGGGCTGGACTTAAGATAGGGGGCTCCTCCTTGTGCGTTAAACAACAGAGATTTAGAACTGTGTAACATGTGGAACTGTAGTAAGTCCCAAGGACAGACAGTCCAGCTGCATCCTGCGGTCGAGCTATCCCAGCCCAGAGCAGAGCTCAGCGGTCGACCTATCCCAGCCCAGAGCAGACCTCAGCGGTCGATCTATCCCAGCCCAGAGCAGAGCTCAGCGGTCGACCTATCCCAGCCCAGAGCAGAGCTCAGCGGTCGACCTATCCCAGCCCAGAGCAGAGCTCAGCGGTCGACCTATCCCAGCCCAGAGCAGAGCTCAGCGGTCGACCTATCCCAGCCCAGAGCAGAGCTCAGCGGTCGACCTATCCCAGCCCAGAGCAGAGCTCAGCGGTCGACCTATCCCAGCCCAGAGCAGAGCTCAGCGGTCGACCTATCCCAGCCCAGAGCAGAGCTCAGCGGTCGATCTATCCCAGCCCAGAGCAGAGCTCAGCGGTCGACCTATCCCAGCCCAGAGCAGAGCTCAGCGGTCGACCTATCCCAGCCCAGAGCAGAGCTCAGCGTGCCTATTGTGTCTGGCTGCTATTAATACTAGGCTATAACACATATCCTGCTGCATAAAGTACTGTAAACCATATACTAGCGTCTCACCCTTTACTAGCGAAATAACCCATTATTGTTAGTTTTTTCATCTGCAGCAGGAGAGGACCGCTATAAAGACAATACAATCCGCCACCCAAAAACCTACGCGACATGAAAAGTGCTCACTGCTCGTAAACATGTAACAAAGACGCTCCCGGCTCCTGCAGTCACTTTGGAATAAAACAACTTTTCAGAGCTGCTACAATGCCTCAAAATACTTTGTTTAGACTTGTATCTTACCTCTATAAAGAAAGAATCCATTTAAAAGAAATGATCCTCCACAAAACTCTTGTAATCTTAGATTCCAGGTCCCACAGTAGCGGAGGAGGAAGATGTATTTCCAGATGCTTTCCACCCGCGAGCTGACGTCAATATGAGAGAAGTTCCATTTGCACTCTTTCTTCTCAAAACGGGAATCCAGACCAAGTAAACCACGAATTCCAATTAACGTCCCAGTAAAAAAGCAGTTGTTAACGGGATTGAAAACCCCTCCGTGTGGGATAGGGCGCAGCCGCGTCCCGCTAACCCCTATGGATGAGGAAGGCACATAGAGCTCTGTCACTGGAGGCGGAGCTTGAAGAGGTGGACCATGGAGCACGCCCTTATTGGAACAATGTAACAGCAGTATCTACTGCACTGATGATGATGATGATGATGATGAATTTGTTATCATCACTTTCATTGATAGTATTAGTAGTTTAGTAGGTTGTAGTTATATACAGTAGTAGTTCTTATGTTTTCAATCACATCACACTAAAATACATGTAAAAAGGTCCTGATTGCTGAAGCATATGTTGTTGGGTTATCCAGGGTCAGGGTTATCCAGGGTCAGGGTTATCCAGGGTCAGGGTTATCCAGGGTCAGCGTTATCCAGGGTCAGGGATATCCAGGGTCAGAGTTATCCAGGGTCAGGGATATCCAGGGTCAGGGTTATCCAGGGTCAGGGTTATCCAGGGTCAGCGTTATCCAGGGTCAGAGTTATCCAGGGTCAGAGTTATCCAGGGTCAGGGTTATCCAGGGTCAGGGATATCCAGGGTCAGGGTTATCCAGGGTCAGCGTTATCCAGGGTCAGGGTTATCCAGGGTCAAGGTTATCCAGTCAGGGTTATCCAGGGTCAGGGTTATCCAGTCAAGGTTATCCAGGGTCAGGGTTATCCAGGGTCAGGGTTATCCAGGGTCAGGGTTATCCAGGGTCAAGGTTATCCAGTCAGGGTTATCCAGTCAGGGTTATCCAGGGTCAGGGTTATCCAGGGTCAGGGTTATCCAGGGTCAAGGTTATCCAGTCAGGGTTATCCAGGGTCAGGGTTATCCAGTCAAGGTTATCCAGGGTCAGGGTTATCCAGGGTCAGGGTTATCCAGGGTCAGGGTTATCCAGGGTCAGGGTTATCCAGGGTCAAGGTTATCCAGTCAGGGTTATCCAGGGTCAGGGTTATCCAGTCAGGGTTATCCAGGGTCAGGGTTATCCAGGGTCAGGGTTATCCAGGGTCAGGGTTATCCAGGGTCAGGGCCGCAGATGCGAAAGTGCGACATAGGTGGATACGGTGGTTGAGTCCGTGCAAAAAAATCTGATGTCTCTAGCTTAAACTAACGGATTTTGATGGGGATTTTTTATTATTGTGTTACTTAGACTGACACACGGTGCGTCAATAGACTCTTAAGGATTAATTGCATAGGCCAAGTTCCTCACTGCAGCCTCCCCATCACTAAGTGCCTAAATTGCATAGGCCAAGTTCCCCATCATGTCTGTGCTTATCCACACCTAGATCAGTCTCTGGAGGCTCCAGCACATTCATTCAGTAATCTGTATGGATCCACTGGCATCGTACTAATGTCTCTATCTCTGTGGCCCAGACTCCTGGGTCTCTGTGGGCCTAGTCCTACCATGGCAGACTCCTGGGTCTCTGTGGGCCTAGTCCTACCATGGCAGACTCCTGGGTCTCTGTGGGCCCAGTCCTACCATGGCAGACTCCTGGGTCTCTGTGGGCCTAGTCCTACCATGGCAGACTCCTGGGTCTCTGTGGGCCTAGTCCTACCATGGCAGACTCCTGGGTCTCTGTGGGCCTAGTCTTAGGCCCACCATGGCAGACTCCTGGGTCTCTGTGGGCCTAGTCCTACCATGGCAGACTCCTGGGTCTCTGTGGGCCTAGTCCTACCATTACATTTACATTTTAGTCATTTAGCAGACGCTCTTATCCAGAGCGACTTACAGTTAGTGAATACATATTTTTTTATACTGGGAATCGAACCCACAACCCTGGCGTTGCAAACGCCATGCTCTATCAACTGAGCTACATCCCTGCCGGCCATTCCCTCCCCTACCCTGGGCCAATTGTGCGCCGCCCATGAGTCTCCCGGTCGCGGCCGGCTGCGACAGAGCCTGGATTCTAACCAGGATCTCTAGTGGCACAGTTAGCACTGCGATGCAGTGCCTTAGACCACTGCGCCACTCAGGAGGCCATGGCAGACTCCTGGGTCTCTGTGGGCCTAGTCCTACCATGGCAGACTCCTGGGTCTCTGTGGGCCTAGTCCTACCATGGCAGACTCCTGGGTCTCTGTGGGCCTAGTCTTAGGCCCACCATGGCAGACTCCTGGGTCTCTGTGGGCCTAGTCCTACCATGGCAGACTCCTGGGTCTCTGTGGGCCTAGTCCTACCATGGCAGACTCCTGGGTCTCTGTGGGCCTAGTCTTAGGCCCACCATGGCAGACTCCTGGGTCTCTGTGGGCCTAGTCTTAGGCCCACCATGGCAGACTCCTGGGTCTCTGTGGGCCTAGTCCCACCATGGCAGACTCCCGGGTCTCTGTGGGCCTAGTCCTACCATGGCAGACTCCTGGGTCTCTGTGGGCCTAGTCTTAGGCCCACCATGGCAGACTCCTGGGTCTCTGTGGGCCTAGTCTTAGGCCCACCATGGCAGACTCCTGGGTCTCTGTGGGCCTAGTCTTAGGCCCACCATGGCAGACTCCTGGGTCTCTGTGGGCCTAGTCCTACCATGGCAGACTCCTGGGTCTCTGTGGGCCTAGTCCTACCATGGCAGACTCCTGGGTCTCTGTGGGCCTAGTCTTAGGCCCACCATGGCAGACTCCTGGGTCTCTGTGGGCCTAGTCCTACCATGGCAGACTCCTGGGTCTCTGTGGGCCTAGTCCTACCATGGCAGACTCCTGGGTCTCTGTGGGCCTAGTCTTAGGCCCACCATGGCAGACTCCTGGGTCTCTGTGGGCCTAGTCCTACCATGGCAGACTCCTGGGTCTCTGTGGGCCCAGTCCTACCATGGCAGACTCCTGGGTCTCTGTGGGCCTAGTCTTAGGCCCACCATGGCAGACTCCTGGGTCTCTGTGGGCCTAGTCTTAGGCCCACCATGGCAGACTCCTGGGTCTCTGTGGGCCTAGTCCCACCATGGCAGACTCCCGGGTCTCTGTGGGCCTAGTCCTACCATGGCAGACTCCTGGGTCTCTGTGGGCCTAGTCTTAGGCCCACCATGGCAGACTCCTGGGTCTCTGTGGGCCTAGTCTTAGGCCCACCATGGCAGACTCCTGGGTCTCTGTGGGCCTAGTCTTAGGCCCACCATGGCAGACTCCTGGGTCTCTGTGGGCCTAGTCCCACCATGGCAGACTCCTGGGTCTCTGTGGGCCTAGTCCTACCATGGCAGACTCCTGGGTCTCTGTGGGCCCAGTCCTACCATGGCAGACTCCTGGGTCTCTGTGGGCCCAGTCCTACCATGGCAGACTCCTGGGTCTCTGTGGGCCTAGTCCTACCATGGTGCTGCAGCTCACATACAGCGGTTGGTTCACTGGGAACAATCAGTACTGAAGACGACAAAGGAAGATTAAACTATGATATCTTAGTGGTCAGTGCAGAATTTGTGGTTTTGATATTCGTTTTGGATAAGAACTATAAACTAAAGGGAAATAATGAATATCAGGAAAAGGCTTAGTGTAGTTTCAGTCAAGTCTAAACAGCAGCATTTTGATCCAGTTATTACCAGACGCAATATAGCATGCCTAGCCATCAGTAGAGATGTGCCACTAGAACATATGTTTTCTCTGTTGCAACGGTATCCTCACGTTAACCAGGTTTAATCTGTTATCCTCACGTTAACCAGGTTTAATCTGTTATCCTCACGTTAACCAGGTTTAATCTGTTATCCTCACATTAACCAGGTTTAATCTGTTATCCTCACGTTAACCAGGTTTAATCTGTTATCCTCACGTTAACCAGGTTTAATCTGTTATCCTCACGTTAACCAGGTTTAATCTGTTATCCTCACGTTAACCAGGTTTAATCTGTTATCCTCACGGTAACCAGGTTTAATCTGTTATCCTCACGTTAACCAGGTTTAATCTGTTATCCTCACGTTAACCAGGTTTAATCTGTTATCCTCACGTTAACCAGGTTTAATCTGTTATCCTCACGTTAACCAGGTTTAATCTGTTATCCTCACGTTAACCAGGTTTAATCTGTTATCCTCACGTTAACCAGGTTTAATCTGTTATCCTCACGTTAACCAGGTTTAATCTGTTATCCTCACGTTAACCAGGTTTAATCTGTTATCCTCACGTTAACCAGGTTTAATCTGTTATCCTCACGGTAACCAGGTTTAATCTGTTATCCTCACGTTAACCAGGTTTAATCTGTTATCCTCACGTTAACCAGGTTTAATCTGTTATCCTCACGTTAACCAGGTTTAATCTGTTATCCTCACGTTAACCAGGTTTAATCTGTTATCCTCACGTTAACCAGGTTTAATCTGTTATCCTCACGTTAACCAGGTTTAATCTGTTATCCTCACGTTAACCAGGTTTAATCTGTTATCCTCACGTTAACCAGGTTTAATCTGTTATCCTCACGTTAACCAGGTTTAATCTGTTATCCTCACGGTAACCAGGTTTAATCTGTTATCCTCACGTTAACCAGGTTTAATCTGTTATCCTCACGTTAACCAGGTTTAATCTGTTATCCTCACGTTAACCAGGTTTAATCTGTTATCCTCACGTTAACCAGGTTTAATCTGTTATCCTCACGTTAACCAGGTTTAATCTGTTATCCTCACGTTAACCAGGTTTAATCTGTTATCCTCACGTTAACCAGGTTTAATCTGTTATCCTCACGTTAACCAGGTTTAATCTGTTATCCTCACGTTAACCAGGTTTAATCTGTTATCCTCACGTTAACCAGGTTTAATCTGTTATCCTCACGTTAACCAGGTTTAATCTGTTATCCTCACGTTAACCAGGTTTAATCTGTTATCCTCACGTTAACCAGGTTTAATCTGTTATCCTCACGTTAACCAGGTTTAATCTGTTATCCTCACGTTAACCAGGTTTAATCTGTTGGTTCCCAAAAGGCTTTGAGTTCATTTCCTCCTGAATCCAAGAGGATACGGGAGACAAGTGTTTTTAATCCTCTGAATAATTATGTCAGTCAGTCTCATTGACTGTCCTTCCCCTGGGATCAGAAACAGAGCTAAATCCTCATAAAATAAATATAATAATGACGTGAATGACTTCCAGATGAGCCACGTGAACAATGTGAATAAATGTCCTCCATTTGGACCATAATGATTGGAGGATGTCTTCCTTTTGAAAGAACAAATGAAGACGAACTGTGTGTCTGCAGTGGGGCTGAAGACGACCTGGGTCAACCTGTGTGTCTGCAGTGGGGCTGAAGACGACCTGGGTCGACCTGTGTGTCTGCAGTGGGGCTGAAGACGACCTGGGTCGACCTGTGTGTCTGCAGTGGGGCTGAAGACGACCTGGGTCGACCTGTGTGTCTGCAGTGGGGCTGAAGACGACCTGGGTCGACCTGTGTGTCTGCAGTGGGGATGTTGTTGGCTATATCAGAACACAAAGTCGTAGGATAAGCTGCTTTTCTGTTACAAAATAATCAAGATGGAGTCAGAGGGAAGCTTCTTTCTCATTTGACAACCTGAGTTGACCTACGCTGTGACTTCAACCTCTTTATCTTCCTGTGTTCTTGTTCTCTAAACTGTTTGTCTTGAATTTAGCAGAGTATAATTTATCTGATAAGACCAGATGCCACCAGATCAGAAGTAAATATAAAGGCATCCCATATACTCATCCTATTTGACCCAAATGTTTCACATCCGATGGACAAAGTCTGAGAAGTAGGCTGTGATGTTAGAGTTGGATTGGGGTATTTGGGTATTGAGGGGATTTGATAGGGTATGATTTGGGGTATTTGGGTATTGAGGGGATTTGATAGGGTATGATTTGGGGTATTTGGGTATTGAGGGGATGTGATAGGGTATGATTTGGGGTATTTTAGCCAATCATCTTTCATCTCACATTATTATGTTCATTATTTCTCTCTGGTTTCTTTTTTTTGGGCACTGAGCTGGTATTTCGACAGAGTAGGAATTACATTTCAACAGTACCTGTTCTGTTGCCAGGTAGGTATCAGTGTCAGGGCTCTGGGCCCGTATTCAGTAGCAGTGCTGGTCCTGGATCAGGTCCCCCCTGTCTATATAAACATAATCATTATGATCTAAAAGGCTAAACTGGTCCTAGATCAGCACTGCTACTCTGAGACGCTTTATGAATATTGATGTACCGATGCCAGGGAGGTATAGGAAATATCAGGTAGATAGAAGAACTATCAGGGAGGTATAGGAAATATCAGGTAGATAGAAGAACTATCAGGGAGGTATAGGAACTATCAGGGAGGTATAGGAACTACCAGGGAGGTATAGGAACTATCAGGGAGGTATAGGAACTATCAGGTAGGTATAGGAGCTATCAGGGAGGTATAGGAACTATCAGGTAGGTATAGGAACTATCAGGGAGGTATAGGAAATATCAGGGAGGTATAAGAACTGTCAGGTAGGTATAAGAACTATCAGGTAGGTATAGGAACTATCAGGGAGGTATAGGAAATATCAGGTAGATAGAAGAACTATCAGGGAGGTATAGGAACTATCAGGGAGGTATAGGAACTACCAGGTTGGTATAGGAACTATCAGGGAGGTATAGGAAATATCAGGGAGGTATAGGAACTACCAGGTTGGTATAGGAACTATCAGGGAGGTATAGGAAATATCAGGTAGATATAAGAACTATCAGGTAGGTATAGGAACTATCAGGGAGGTATAAGAACTGTCAGGTAGGTATAAGAACTATCAGGTTGGTATAGGAAATATCAGGGAGGTATAAGAACTGTCAGGTAGGTATAAGAACTATCAGGTAGGTATAGGAACTATCAGGGAGGTATAGGAACTACCAGGTTGGTATAGGAACTATCAGGGAGGTATAGGAAATATCAGGTAGATATAAGAACTATCAGGTAGGTATAGGAACTATCAGGGTGGTATAATAACTATCAGGGAGGTATAGGAACTATCAGGGAGGTATAGGAAATATCAGGTAGATAGAAGAACTATCAGGTAGGTATAGGAACTATCAGGGAGGTATAGGAACTACCAGGTTGGTATAGGAACTATCAGGGAGGTATAGGAAATATCAGGGAGGTATAGGAACTATCAGGGAGGTATAGAAACTACCAGGTTGGTATAGGAACTATCAGGGAGGTATAGGAAATATCAGGTAGATATAGGAACTATCAGGGAGGTATAGGAACTATCAGGGAGGTATAGGAACTGTCAGGGAGGTATAGGAACTATCAGGGAGGTATAGGAACTATCAGGGAGGTATAGGAACTATCAGGGAGGTATAGGAACTGTCAGGGAGGTATAGGAACTACCAGGTTGGTATAGGAACTATCAGGGAGGTATAGGAAATATCAGGGAGGTATAGGAACTATCAGGGAGGTATAGGAACTACCAGGTTGGTATAGGAACTATCAGGGAGGTATAGGAAATATCAGGTAGATATAGGAACTATCAGGGAGGTATAGGAACTATCAGGGAGGTATAGGAACTACCAGGTTGGTATAGGAACTATCAGGGAGGTATAGGAAATATCAGGGAGGTATAGGAACTATCAGGGAGGTATAGGAACTATCAGGTAGGTATAGGAACTATCAGGGAGGTATAGGAAATATCAGGGAGGTATAAGAACTGTCAGGTAGGTATAAGAACTATCAGGTAGGTATAGGAACTATCAGGGAGGTATAGGAACTACCAGGTTGGTATAGGAACTATCAGGGAGGTATAGGAAATATCAGGTAGATATAAGAACTATCAGGTAGGTATAGGAACTATCAGGGAGGTATAAGAACTGTCAGGTAGGTATAAGAACTATCAGGTTGGTATAGGAAATATCAGGGAGGTATAAGAACTGTCAGGTAGGTATAAGAACTATCAGGTAGGTATAGGAACTATCAGGGAGGTATAGGAACTACCAGGTTGGTATAGGAACTATCAGGGAGGTATAGGAAATATCAGGTAGATATAAGAACTATCAGGTAGGTATAGGAACTATCAGGGTGGTATAATAACTATCAGGGAGGTATAGGAACTATCAGGGAGGTATAGGAACTATCAGGTAGATATTGGAACTATCAGGGAGGTGTAGGAACTATCAGGGAGGTATAGGAACTATCAGGGAGGTATAGGAACTATCAGGGAGGTATAGGAACTATCAGGGAGGTATAGGAACTATCAGGTAGGTATAGGAGCTATCAGGGAGGTATAGGAACTATCAGGGAGGTATAGGAACTATCAGGGAGGTATAGGAACTATCAGGTAGACATACAGTGGGGGAAAAAAGTATTTAGTCAGCCACCAATTGTGCAAGTTCTCCCACTTAAAAAGATGAGAGAGGCCTGTAATTTTCATCATAGGTACACGTCAACTATGACAGACAAATTGAGAAAACTTTTTCCAGAAAATCACCTTGTAGGATTTTTTATGAATTTATTTGCAAATTATGGTGGAAAATAAGTATTTGGTCACCTACAAACAAGCAAGATTTCTGGCTCTCACAGACCTGTAACTTCTTCTTTAAGAGGCTCCTCTGTCCTCCACTCATTACCTGTATTAATGGCACCTGTTTGAACTTGTTATCAGTATAAAAGACACCTGTCCACAACCTCAAACAGTCACACTCCAAACTCCACTATGGCCAAGACCAAAGAGCTGTCAAAGGACACCAGAAACAAATTTGTAGACCTGCACCAGGCTGGGAAGACTGAATCTGCAATAGGTAAGCAGCTTGGTTTGAAGAAATCAACTGTGGGAGCAATTATTAGGAAATGGAAGACATACAAGACCACTGATAATCTCCCTCGATCTGGGGCTCCACGCAAGATCTCACCCCGTGGGGTCAAAATGATCACAAGAACGGTGAGCAAAAATCCCAGAACCACACGGGGGGACCTAGTGAATGACCTGCAGAGAGCTGGGACCAAAGTAACAAAGCCTACCATCAGTAACCCACTACGCCGCCAGGGACTCAAATCCTGCAGTGCCAGACGTGTCCCCCTGCTTAAGCCAGTACATGTCCAGGCCCGTCTGAAGTTTGCTAGAGTGCATTTGGATGATCCAGAAGAGGATTGGGAGAATGTCATATGGTCAGATGAAACCAAAATAGAACTTTTTGGTAAAAACTCAACTCGTCGTGTTTGGAGGACAAAGAATGCTGAGTTGCATCCAAAGAACACCATACCTACTGTGAAGCATGGGGGTGGAAACATCATGCTTTGGGGCTGTTTTTCTGCAAAGGGACGAGGACGACTGATCCGTGTAAAGGAAAGAATGAATGGGGCCATGTATCGTGAGATTTTGAGTGAAAACCTCCTTCCATCAGCAAGGGCATTGAAGATGAAACGTGGCTGGGTCTTTCAACATGACAATGATCCCAAACACACCGCCCGGGCAACGAAGGCGTGGCTTCGTAAGAAGCATTTCAAGGTCCTGGAGTGGCCTAGCCAGTCTCCAGATCTCAACCCCATAGAAAATCTTTGGAGGGAGTTGAAAGTCCATGTTGCCCAGCGACAGCCCCAAAACATCACTGCTCTAGAGGAGATCTGCATGGAGGAATGGGCCAAAATACCAGCAACAGTGTGTGAAAACCTTGTGAAGACTTACAGAAAACGTTTGACCTGTGTCATTGCCAACAAAGGGTATATAACAAAGTATTGAGAAACTTTTGTTATTGACCAAATACTTATTTTCCACCATAATTTGCAAATAAATTCATTAAAAATCCTACAATGTGATTTTCTGGATTTATTTTTCTCATTTTGTCTGTCATAGTTGACGTGTACCTATGATGAAAATTACAGGCCTCTCTCATCTTTTTAAGTGGGAGAACTTGCACAATTGGTGGCTGACTAAATACTTTTTCCCCCACTGTAGGAGCTATCAGGGAGGAACAGGAACTATCAGGTAGGTATAGGAACTATCAGGGAGGTATAGAAACTATCAGGGAGGTATAGGAACTATCAGGGAGGAACAGGAACTATCAGGTAGGTATAGGAACTATCAGGGAGGTATAGGAACTATCAGGGAGGTATAGGAACTATCAGGGAGGTATAGGAACTGTCAGGGAGGTATAGGAACTGTCAGGTAGGTATAGGAACTATCAGGTTGGTATAGGAACTATCAGGGAGGTATAGGAACTATCAGGGAGGTATAGGAACTATCGGGTAGGTATAGGAACTATCAGGTAGGTATAGGAACTGTCAGGGAGGTATAGGAACTGTCAGGTAGGTATAGGAACTATCAGGGAGGTATAGGAACTATCAGGGAGGTATAGGAACTATCAGGGAGGTATAGGAACTATCAGGTAGGTATAGAAACTATCAGGGAGGTATAGGAACTATCAGGGAGGTATAGGAACTATCAGGTAGGTATAGGAACTGTCAGGGAGGTATAGGAACTGTCAGGTAGGTATAGGAACTATCAGGGAGGTATAGGAGCTATCAGGGAGGTATAGGAACTATCAGGGAGGTATAGGAACTATCAGGGAGGTATAGGAACTATCAGGTAGGTATAGAAACTATCAGGGAGGTATAGGAACTATCAGGGAGGTATAGGAACTATCAGGTAGGTATAGGAACTATCAGGGAGGAATAGGAACTGTCAGGTAGGTATAGGAACTATCAGGGAGGTATAGGAACTATCAGGGAGGTATAGGAACTATCAGGGAGGTATAGGATCTGTCAGCGATGTGCCCTCCTAAGATGGTTTACCATGTGTAAGCAGTGTTCCTAATTTTGGCTCATTCAGGCTGCTGAAGGATGCAGCATACCACCCTGCATCCCACTGCTGGCTGGCCTCTCAAGCTACGCAGCGTTGGCCCTGGATGGGAGACCAGATGCTGCTGGCTGGCCTCTCAAGCTACGCAGCGTTGGCCCTGGATGGGAGACCAGATGCTGCTGGCTGGCCTCTCAAGCTACGCAGCGTTGGCCCTGGATGGGAGACCAGATGCTGCTGGCTGGCCTCTCAAGCTACGCAGCGTTGGCCCTGGATGGGAGACCAGATGCTGCTGGCTGGCCTCTCAAGCTACGCAGCGTTGGCCCTGGATGGGAGACCAGATGCTGCTGGCTGGCCTCTCAAGCTACGCAGCGTTGGCCCTGGATGGGAGACCAGATGCTGCTGGAAGTGGTGTTGGAGGGCCAGTAGGAGGTCCCTGGATGGGAGACCAGATGCTGCTGGAAGTGGTGTTGGAGGGCCAGTAGGAGGTCCCTGGATGGGAGACCAGATGCTGATGGAAGTGGTGTCGGAGGGCCAGTAGGAGGTCCCTGGATGGGAGACCAGATGCTGATGGAAGTGGTGTCGGAGGGCCAGTAGGAGGTCCCTGGATGGGAGACCAGATGCTGATGGAAGTGGTGTTGGAGGGCCAGTAGGAGGTCCCTGGATGGGAGACCAGATGCTGATGGAAGTGGTGTTGGAGGGCCAGTAGGAGGTCCCTGGATGGGAGACCAGATGCTGATGGAAGTGGTGTTGGAGGGCCAGTAGGAGGTCCCTGGATGGGAGACCAGATGCTGCTGGAAGTGGTGTTGGAGGGCCAGTAGGAGGTCCCTGGATGGGAGACCAGATGCTGCTGGAAGTGGTGTTGGAGGGCCAGTAGGAGGCACTCTGTCCTCTGGTCTAAGGAAGATGTCTATATATCTCACTTCCCCAGGGCAGTGATCGGGGACATTACCCTGTGTAGGATGCTGTCTTTCAGATGGGAAGTTACAGTTTTTTACAATCACTTTGGCACTCATTTCAGAACCTTGACGTCATTTTTCAAAACACTAACACTTTTTTCAATTGCTTGGATACAATACACATAAAACTAAGATAATTTGTTCATTCAACAAAAATCACTTGTTCAATATGACACAACTTAACATCAAAGTACTACTATTTCAAAAGGCAATTCACTCATTACAAATTTAGATGAGTGTCTAACTATCAATTGATACAACTGCTCAAAATGAAAAGTAACTGTTGCATTACTCTTAATGCATAGTTGTATGGAAACAGACAAACAATATTCCATGTTTAGATCATGAAAGTTTCAAGATAACGAGATTCATTGTCACCAATTAGCGTGGAGCATGAACCAATTAGACTACATTATCTATGGATGTAATATTTCATCATCATTCTTTATCAGACACCGTTTCTATGGTCCCATGTACCACCTTTTCAGACTATTTACAGTATTGACAGTACTGCACTATATGGATGCAGGCCCTTGTAATTGTTGTCCAATTCTGCCAACTCGTTACTGATGAGTTCACATTGTGGAACGAGTATATAAAGAATTGATTGGGATCCACTTGCAACAACATAGCTTTACATACTGTAACAAGGAGCCGGCAGGTGATCCAGGTCACAATAGAGGTCAAGCAGTGGTGGGAGGAAGACGAGGAAGTCGTGTTGGTCAAAGGAATGGTAGGGGACAAGCACCCCTTCTGAGAGGTGGTCGTGGGCCTCGTTTGAGAGGTGTGGGGGAACGTGGTAGAGGACAAGGCCACGGACCAAGACAGCGGCAGCAACAGCAAAGAGTGACCAATGAAATCCGAGCAATAGTTGTAGACCATGTCATAAATCATGGCATGACAATGACTACAATGATACAACCAAACCTCAGAAGGTCAACCGTGGCCTCAATAATCAGAACTTTCCGCAATGAGAACCGGTAAGTCGTCAGCATGCACTAATCATTATGCTACTCTCAATTGTCAAATGACTGCATACCAATGTGTATCACAGAGTAGATGACGTGACCAAGTGTCTTAGTGTAATGTTCCCTGTAGAATTGAGACTAGGCCAAATAGGGGAGGCAGAGGCAAAATTCTGACTGACCAACAAGAGCAGGCTGTGGTCGATTTGGTTCGGGCCAGAAATGATATTCGCCTTACAGAAATTCACCAGCATATCTTGGACAATGAAGACATGTTTAACAATGTGGAATCCGTAAGTTTGCCGACTATTGCACGCATGCTGAAAAGGCACCAGGAGTCTTTAAAACAACTATACCGTGTGCCTTTTGAAAGTAATGCAGACAGAGTGAAGCAAATGAGGACTGAGTATGTTCAGTTTCAAGATGGCTGTTGTAATAAAATACCCTAATAATTCTACATTGTACAGTAATCAGTAAATCTCTTTCCAAAATGTATTTTTAGAGGGTGATGGAGCTGGATGCTGATGACAACCATCACAAATTCATATATTTGGATGAGGCAGGCTTTAACCTGGCCAAGACAAGGAGGAGAGGTCGGAATTTCATTGGCCAGCGGGCACCATCCAAGTACCTGGACAACGTGGGGCCAACATTACCATGTGTGCGGCTATATCAGAAGATGGTGTGGTGGGACGCAGACCTCGTATTGGATCATATAATGCAGCGCTCCTTGTAACCTTCCTTGATGAGCTCGATCAGGTCTGTAGAGCTGGTGGCGTGACCTATGTCATTGTGTGGGATAATGTCAGGTTCCACCATGCTCATATGGTGCAAGCATGGTTTCAGGCCCATGCACAATTTACCACCCTGTATTTACCCCCATACTCTCCTTTCCTTAACCCGATTGAGGAATTTTTCTCCACATGGAGATGAAAGGTTTATGATAGGCGCCCTCATGAACAAGTCACTCTTCTCCAGGCCATGGATGACGCATGCAATGACATCACGGCAGACCAGTGTCAGGCCTGGATTCGCCATGCCCGAAGGTTTTTTCCAAGATGTTTGGCTAATGAAAACATCCATTGTGATGTAGATGAGAACCAGTGGCCAAATCCACAAGACAGAGTTGATGAAAATGTAGAAGTACAGTAATCACTCCTATGTTTTGCTTTTTACAGTACAAGCAAGCAAGTTGAGGAACACTGCATTTGATGTTTTACAGTACTGTATTGTTTTTCATCAATATATTTCAGATTTTGTTCAATGATTCCACTGTGTCTGTAGTATTCTCTCTACTACTGCAGTACTTTTACAGGGATGTATTTACATGTAGTACCATGATGAAACATGTATCACCTATTTTGTACTACAATATTTAATGATTGTACGAACAATGACACAGTGAAACTATTGGTTGTTTGTGTGTGGGTGATCTAAATTAACGTTTCATTGGTATTTCACAATAAATTTGTTTTTTGAACCGATGATTGTGCAAGTGCAATATTTCTTTAAAGATATGAATGCACAATGCAATGTTTTGAACATTGGACAGCCTGTGTTACAAGTGATGACCGTTTTGTGTCTAGAGTTTTGAAAAATGAAATTAGTGCCAAAGTGATTGTAAAATCAGTCCCTACACCCAAACGAGGGCATTGCGTTCATCCACCTCTGGCCTGCTGGCCCCCCTACCTCTGCGGAAGCATAGTTCCCGCTCAGCCCAGTCAAAACTGTTCGCTGCTCTGGCACACCAATGGTGGAACAAGCTCCCTCACGACGCCAGGACAGCGGAGTCACTCCCCACCTTCCGGAGACACTTGAAACCCCACCTCTTTAAGGAATACCTGGGATAGGATAAAGTAATCCTTCTACCCCACCTTACCCCACCCAAAAAAAAAAATATATATATATATTGTAAAGTGGTTGTCCCACTGGCTATCATAAGGTGAATGCACCAATTTGTAAGTCGCTCTGGATAAGAGCGTCTGCTAAATGACGTAAATGTATAAAACTGTAAACGGGTGTCCTGACTCTGTGGTCACTAAAGATCCCAGGGCACTTATTGGTCCTTATACCATCATGGCCACCTATCAAACTGTTTGAATCAACTCTGTTTACATTTACATTTTAGTCATTTAGCAGACGCTCTTATCCAGAGCGACTTACAGTTAGTGAGTGCATACATTTTCATACTGGCCCCCCGTGGGAATCAAACCCACAACCCTGGCGTTGCAAGCGCCATGCTCTACCAACTGGCCCCCCGTGGGAATCGAACCCACAACCCTGGCGTTGCAAGCGCCATGCTCTACCAACAGCTACACAGGGCCTTGTTTCAACGTATTGTGACATAAATTGTTGTTGAGAGGGTGAAATTTCAACCACAGGATTAAGTCCTCATGGTAACCAAATTTCAACATAGACAAACCTTGTATAAAATATGTTGAATATGTACCTTTAAAACAACATCAGATCTTCAACGTTATATCCACAATCAGAAAATGTAGTAGGCGGGGAATCCCCTCCTATCTACAGCTACCCGTTGGTCTCCCAACCAGGGTTTTACCCAATCCCAGCCCTGCTTAGCCATGATATTTGTCACTAACAATATTACCAGTGCGCTATTGTGAGAATGATTGTTGAGCTCCACTTGAAAACTAAATAGATTCACTGTTGCTATCTAAGTCATTCCAAAGGTTAGGTTTAAGAGAGCAAATTGAATGTGACTTTATCACTCATATATCATCAATGATGCTATTTAGAACTTTATAGCATTCGCAAAGTCATCAACAGCTATTGATCAATTCAACCCAGAATTCAACAAAAAATAGACAATAGGCCTAGGATTTCAAGCTCTGGTTAATTTAAAATGTAATGGTATTTTTAAAATATTTTTATTTATTTAACCTTTATTTAACCAGGTAGGCCAGTTGAGAACAAGTTCTCATTTACAACTGCGACCTGGCCAAGATAAAGCAAAGCAGTGTGATAAAAACAACAACACAGAGTTACATATGGGGTAAACAAAACGTACAGTCAATAACACAATAGAAAATCTATATACAGTGTGTGCGAATGTAGTAGGTTATGGAGGTAAGGCAATAAATAGGCCATAGTGCAAAATAATTACAATTAGTATTAACACTGGAGTGATAGATGTGCAGAAGATGATGTGCAAATAGAGATACTGGGGTGCAAATGAGCAAAATAAATAACAATATGGGGATGAGGTAGTTGGGTGGGCTAATTACAGATGGGCTGTGTACAGGTACAGTGATCGGTAAGCTGCTCTGACAACTGACGCTTAAAGTTAGTGAGGGAGATAAGAGTCTCCAGCTTCAGAGATTTTTGCAGTTCGTTCCAGTCATTGGCAGCAGAGAACTGGAAGGAATGACGGCCAAAGGAGGTGTTGGCTTTGGGGATGACCAGTGAGATATACCTGCTGGAGCGCAGACTACGGGTGGGTGTTGCTATGGTGACCAATGAGCTAAGATAAGACGGGGATTTGCCTAGCAGTGATTTATAGATGGCCTGGAGCCAGTGGGTTTGGCGACGAATATGTAGTGAGGACCAGCCAACAAGAGCGTACAGGTCACAGTGGTGGGTAGTATATGGGGCTTTGGTGACAAAACGGATGGCACTGTGATAGACTACATCCAATTTGCTGAGTAGAGTGTTGGAGGCTATTTTGTAAATGACATCGCTGAAGAAAAGGATCGGTAGGATAGTCAGTTTTACGAGGGCATGTTTGGCAGCATGAGTGAAGGAGGCTTTGTTGCGAAATAGGAAGCCGATTCTAGATTTAACTTTGGATTGGAGATGCTTAATGTGAGTCTGGAGGGAGAGTTTACTGTCTAACCAGACACCTAAGTATTTGTAGTTGTCCACATATTCTAAGTCAGACCCGCCGAGAGTAGTGATTCTAGTCGGGCGGGTGGGTGCAAGCAGCGTTCGATTGAAGAGCATGCATTTAGTTTTACTAGCGTTTAAGAGCAGTTGGAGGCTACGGAAGGAGTGTTGTATGGCATTGAAGCTCGTTTGGAGGTTTGTTAACACAGTGTCCAATGAAGGGCCAGATGTATACAAAATGGTGTCGTCTGCATAGAGGTGGATCTGAGAGTCACCAGCAGCAAGAGCGACATCATTGATATACACAGAGAATAGAGTCGGCCCGAGAATTTAACCCTGTGGCACCCCCATAGAGACTGCCAGAGGTCCAGACAACAGGCCCTCCGATTTGACACATTGAACTCTATCTGAGAAGTAGTTGGTGAACCAGGTGAGGCAGTCATTTGAGAAACCAAGGCTATTTAGTCTGCCGATAAGAATGCGGTGATTGACAAAGTCGAAAGCCTTGGCCAGGTCGATGAAGACGGCTGCACAGTACTGTATATAGATTTTCTATTGTGTCATTGACTGTACTTTTTGTTTATTCCATATGTAACTCTGTGTTGTTGTTTTTATCGCACTGCTTTGCTTTATCTTGGCCAGGTCGCAGTTGTAAATGAGAACTTGTTCTCAACTGGCTTACCTGGTTAAAAAAATGTGAAATAAATAAGAAAATTAAATACAAAAAACTGTATTTTATCGATCACGGTTATAATATCGTTTAGGACCTTGAGCGTGGCTGAGGTGCACCCATGACCAGCTCGGAAACCGGATTGCATAGCGGAGAAGGTACGGTGGTATTCGAAATGGTCGGTGATCTGTTTGTTAACTTGGCTTTCAAATACTTTCGAAAGGCAGGGCAGGATGGATATAGGTCTGTAGCAGTTTGGATCTAGAGTGTCACCCCCTTTGAAGAGGGGGATGACCGCGGCAGCTTTCCAATCTCTGGGGATCTCAGATGATACGAAAGAGAGGTTGAACAGGCTAGTAATAGGGGTTGCTACACTTTTGGCTGCTAATTTTAGAAAGAAAGGGTCCAGATTGTCTAGCCCAGCTGATTTGTAGGGGTCCAGATTTTGCAGCTCTTTCAGAACATCAGCTATCTGAATTTGGGTGAAGGAGAAGCGGGGGGGGCATGGGCAAGTTGCAGCGGAGGGTGCAGAGCTGGTGGCCGGGGTAGGGGTAGCCAGGTGGAAAGCATGGCCAGCCGTAGCAAAATGCTTATTGAAATTCTCGATTATTGTAGATTTATCGGTGGTGACAGTGTTTCCTAGCCTCAGTGCAGTGGGCAGCTGGGAAGAGGTGCTCTTATTCTCCATGGACTTTACAGTGTCCCAAAACTTTTTGGAGTTAGTGCTACAGGATGCACATTTCTGTTTGAAAAAGCTAGCCTTTGCTTTCCTAACTGATTGTGTATATTGGTTCCTGACTTCCCTGAAAAGTTGCATATCGCGGGGGCTGTTCGATGCTAATGCATTACGCCACAGGATGTTTTTGTGCTGGTCAAGGGCAGTCAAGTCTGGGGTGAACCAGGGGCTATATCTGTTCTTAGTTCGGAATTTTTTGAATGGGGCATGCTTATTTAAGATGGAGAGGAAAGCACTTTTAAAGAACAACCAGGCATCCTCTACTGACGGAATGAGGTCAATATCCATCCAGGATACCCGGGTCAGGTCAATTAGAAAGGCCTGCTCGCTGAAGTGTTTTAGGGAGCATTTGACAGTGATGAGGGGCGGTCGTTTGACCGCAAACCCATTACGGACGCAGGCAATGAGGCAGTGATCGCTGAGATCCTGGTTGAAGACAGCGGAGGTGTATTTAGAGGGTAAATTAGTCAGGATGATATCTATGAGGGTGCCCATGTTTACGGATTTAGGGTTGTACCTGGTAGGTTCCTTGATAATTTGTGTGAGATTGAGGGCATCTAGTTTAGATTGTAGGACGGCCGGGGTGTTAAGCATATCCCAGTTTAGGTCACCAAGCAGTACGAACTCTGAGGATAGATGGGGGACAATCAAATCACATATGGTGTCCAGGGCACAGCTGGGGGCTGAGGGGGGTCTGTAGCAAGTGGCAACAGTGAGAGACTTATTTCTGGAAAGGTGGATTTTTAGAAGTAGGAGCTCAAACTGTTTGGGCACAGACCTGGATAGTATGATAGAGCTCTGCAGGCTATCTCTACAGTAGATTGCAACTCCGCCCCCTTTGGCAGTTCTATCTGGACGGAAAATGTTGTAGTTGGGGATGGACATTTCAGAGTTTTTGGTGGCCTTCCTAAGCCAGGATTCAGACACTGCCAGAACATCAGGGTTGGCGGAGTGTGCTAACGCAGTGAATAACTCAAATATAGGGAGGAGGCTTCTGATGTTAACATGCAAGAAACCAAGGCTTTTACGGTTCCAGAAGTCAGCAAATGATAGCGCCTCGGGAGAAGGAGTGATACTGGGGGCTACAGGGCCTGGGTTAACCTCTACATCACCAGAGGAACAGAGGAGGAGTAGAATAAGGATACGGCTAAAGGCTTTAAGAACTGGTCTTCTAGTGCGTTGGGTACAGAGAAAAAAAAGGGGCAGATTTCCGGGCGTTGTAGAATAGATTCAGGGCATTATGTACAGACAAGGATATGGAAGGATATGAGTACAGTGGAGGTTAACCTAAGCGTTGGGTAATGATGAAAGAGATAGCATTACTGGAAGCACCGATTGAGTCTGTCTCCGCGTGTGTGGGGGGTGGGACAAAGGAACTATTTGAGGCAGGTTGAGAGGGACTGGAGGCTCTACAATGAAATTGTATAATAAGAACTAATCGAAACAGCAGTAGGCAAGGCATATTGACATGGGAGAGAGGTATAAAGCAATCACAGGTGTTATTAGAGAGAGCTAAGACAACAACTGGTAATGGCGACGAAAGTTTGGGCTGAGGCTAAACAGATAAACAGGACAGATAAACAGGATGGTGTACCATGTAAAGGAACAGTCCAGCAGGCATCAGCTGTGTAGCTGAGTGATCATAAGGTCCAGTGAACAGCAATAGGTCGTCGCAACGGGAAGCCTGTTGAAACCACATTAGACGATCACGTCGGCAGACCAGTCGTGATGGATCAGCGGGGCTCCGTGTCGACACTAGGAGGTCCCATCCGGTTGACAGAGAGGTAGATAGCCAGGAGATGGGCCTGGCTCGAGGCTAGCTCAAGGCTAACTGGTGCTTGCTTCGGGACAGGTGTTGATTAGCCAACAACAACATCCATTCGGTTGCAGCTAGCTAGTTGCGATGGTCCGGTGTTAAAGGTCCAGTGATTCAGTGATTCCGGCAAAAAATCTGGTATGTTCTGGGTCGATAACGCGCTGTGCAGACTGTGCAGACTGGCCGATAATTGTCCAGGCTAGAGCTGGCTGGTAGGTAGTGCAGGCCTAGAGCTGGCTGGTAGGTAGTGCAGGCCATGGACAATGGTGAAGACCGCTAACGGTGGCTAATAGCAAGTAGCTAGTTAGCTGGCTAGCTGGCTAGTTTCAGCCGGAGGTTCTAGATAAAAAGGTATAAGAAATAATAGAATCCGTTCCACATTGGGTGAGTCGGGATGCAGGAAAGTATATTTAGTTGAAGGATGAAAAGTGAGATTGAGAAATATATACGAAAAAGACAGGCTATTTACACGAGCACACTACAGAATACACGCCCGCACTGCTACGCCATCTTGGAATCACTTCCAATTGTGTTTGGTTGTCAACGCAACCAAATATCAACATTTGAAGGAGATTACTTAGTCTGACTTAGTCTGGCTTTAATTCCAGTTTGTCTACAAATTAATAATTGATATGTTGGATTCAAGTCTTCATCAAAGTTAAAGAATAGGATCAAATCAAACTGTATTTAAAGTGCCTTTAAAGTTGGATTTGATTTAGTTATATTCTTTTTTTTCTTTTTTTTGTGACCAACTTTTTATTTAGTTTAGTATTTTTTCTTATTTTTTCAGATTTAGTCCTATTCTTTAACTTAGATTTTTGGTTAAGATGGAGAAGTGAATCCAACATATCAATTATTAATTTGTAGACAAACTGGAATTACTAAATCAGTGGCACAGATGGAACTATCCAAGCAGAAGATAAATCTCCTTCAAATGTTAATATTTGGTTGCGTTGGCAACCAAACACAATTCAATATCACTTTTGAAATACAATAAATAGCCTATTAACTTGTCGACAAGTTAACAAATTATATGTTGGATTCACGTCTCCAACTCAACCAAAAATAAAAGTTAAAGAATGGGATTAAGGTAATTGTATTATTTATAATTTGTAATAATCAACATAGGTCGTTGCAGGTCTGTGGAGATCTTCACAATTGCTGTAATAATCTGAGCAGAATCTCAAAAGGCATTGATCGATAGCACTATGTACTTTTAATGTAATCCTGTAATCCAGGTCCTTTGGTTCAGCTGTTAGATGAAGAACAGTGATGTATAAATAAACCAAATATCTGACATTGTATTCCCATTTGAATTTTGCTGCGCTTTTAAATGGTTGAAAGCGCAGTGATAGACATTTCGGTGACAACTAAACCAAAAATCTGACATTGTTTTTCTATTGGAATCTGGTTGTGCTTTTAGATGGTTGAAAGCATATTGATAACACATTGCAAATTCCACTAACTTTTGGCTGTCTTTTTGAGTGGGTGAATATACTGTAGGTTGTAATATCATTGATCAACATCTTAACCAAATATGACCCAATTATCCATGTTGAAATGACGTGGTGCCCAGTGGCTTGTTCTTATTGTGCACAGGCATAGAGTTCCTGTTCTGGCTCCTACAGGCCCTCTAAATCTGGATGGACCCTTAACCCTTCCCTTTCTCTAAATCTCAGCATGTGTCCCAAATGGACCCTTAAATGGACCCTTAACCCTTCCCTTTCTCTAAATCTCAGCATGTGTCCCAAATGGACCCTTAAATGGACCCTTAACCCTTCCCTTTCTCTAAATCTCAGCATGTGTCCCAAATGGACCCTTAAATGGACCCTTAACCCTTCCCTTTCTCTAAATCTCAGCATGTGTCCCAAATGGACCCTATTCCCTTTAAGTAGTGCACTTTTTAGGATGCACGATTATCCTCATCCTCTGTCCAGACAGACCAGAACAGAGCCGTCAGACTGACTGATTCCCTGTATTGCCCCCAGATCGATGGCTGTGGCTTCATCCTCTGTCCAGACAGACCAGAACAGAGCCGTCAGACTGACTGATTCCCTGTATTGCCCCCAGATCGATGGCTGTGGCTTCATCCTCTGTCCAGACAGACCAGAACAGAGCCGTCAGACTGACTGATTCCCTGTATTGCCCCCAGATCGATGGCTGTGGCTTCATCCTCTGTCCAGACAGACCAGAACAGAGCCGTCAGACTGACTGATTCCCTGTATTGCCCCCAGATCGATGGCTGTGGCTTCATCCTCTGTCCAGACAGACCAGAACAGAGCCGTCAGACTGACTGATTCCCTGTATTGCCCCCAGATCGATGGCTGTGGCTTCATCCTCTGTCCAGACAGACCAGAACAGAGCCGTCAGACTGACTGATTCCCTGTATTGCCCCCAGATCGATGGCTGTGGCTTCATCCTCTGTCCAGACAGACCAGAACAGAGCCGTCAGACTGACTGATTCCCTGTATTGCCCCCAGATCGATGGCTGTGGCTCCGCAGTCAGAGTGGTGAAAGCCCATTATAGTCCCATCTCTTGCCCAACGTGGTGTTACTCTATCTCCACAAAGCATATTATCGCTTGACCTCTGAAGACCTGAAAGTGATCTAGACAAAGATACACAAAGACATCATTAAGGTAAACAATGATACAGTGTGTTATTAATTATTGTATCAATGGCAGGTAGTGATGGTAGTGATGCAATGTTTTGAAACCAGTATGAAAATGTATTTTGTAATTCTTCAGGTTTCATAGAATCAAAGATGGCTTGTTTTAAGTATTAGAAACTGTAGCAGATTAAATGAGATTACCAAACTCATTGTAAGGGATTCCCAATTTGTTGCTAAGAATTCCAAACTGGGCACAGAAGGCTTAGTTACCATGTCACATCCTATATGGACTGACCCTAATCCAGACAGGGATGACTAGTGGACTATATGGACTGACCCTAATCCAGACAGGGATGACTAGTGGACTATATGGACTGACCCTAATCCAGACAGGGACTATATGACCAGGACTGTGATGCTGGAAAGTGTAAAATGGATATGATGACTCAACATATTCAGTTTGACCCAGAGGACAGACAGGACACTAACTAACTAATTAGACTCCTGGCTAATTAGACTCTTGGCTAATCAGCCTGTTACCAACCCTTAGTAAACTTTTGGAAAAAATGGTGTTTGACCAGATACAATGCTATTTTACAGTAAACAAATTGACAATAAACGTTCAGCACACTTATAGGGAATGACATTCAACAGGCACAGCACTTACACAAATGACTGATGATTGGCTGATAGAAATTGATAATTAAAACATTTTGTGGGAACTGTTTTGTTTTTGACATTATCGATCAGAGTCTACTGCTGGAAAAACATTTGTGTTATGGCTTTACACTCCCTGCTATATTGTGGATAAAGAGTTACCTGTCTAACAGAACACAGAGGGTGTTCTTTAATGGAAGCCTCTCCAACATAATCCAGGTAGAATCAGGAATTCCCCAGGGCAGCTGTCTAGGCCCCTTACTTAAAAAAATATTTTCTAACGACATGCCACTGGCTTTGAGTAAAGCCAGAGTGTCTATGTATGCGGATGACTCAACACTATACACGTCAGCTACTACAGTGACTGAAATCACTGCAACACTTAACAAAGAGCTGCAGTTAGTTTCAGAGTGGTTGGTAAGGAATAAATTAGTCCTAAATATTTCCAAAACTAAAAGCATGGGACAAATCATTCACTAAACCCTAAACCTCAACTAAATCTTGTAATGAATAATGTGGAAATTGAGCACGTTGAGGAGACTAAACTGCTTGGAGTAACCCTGGATTGTAAACTGTCTTGGTCAAAACATATTGATGCAACAGTAGCTAAAATGGGGAGAAGTCTGTCCATAATAAAGCGCTGCTCTACCTTCTTAACAGCACTATCAACAGGGCAGGTCCTACAGGCCCTAGTTTTGTCACAACTGGACTACTATTCAGTCGTGTGGTCAGGATGCCACAAAGAGGGACTTAGGAAAATTGCAATTGGCTCAGAACAGGGCAGCATGATTTACACAGGGATCTAACATTAATAATATGCATGTCAATCTCTCCTGGCTGAAAGTGGAGAAGAGATTGACTTCATCACTACTTGTATTTGTGAGACATATTGACAGTTCCTGCCAAGGCAGCAGATACTCCTCCTGGGGTTTGTTATGGATCCCATTAGTTCAGCAAAATTATGGCAGTTATACAATTTTAAAAACATTACAATACATTCACAACAGATTTCACAAAACATTAAGTGTGTGACCTCAGGCCTCTACTCTACTACCACATATCTACAACACAAAATCCATGTGTACGTGTGTGTATAGTGCATATGTTATACTGTTATTTCCCATTGACTCTGTATCGGTACCCCCTGTATATAGCCTCTCTACTGTTATTTCACATTGACTCTGTACCGGTACCCCCTGTATATAGCCTCCCTACTGTTATTTCCCATTGACTCTGTACCGGTACCCCCTGTATATAGCCTCCCTACTGTTATTTCACATTGACTCTGTACCGGTACCCCCTGTATATAGCCTCCCTACTGTTATTTCCCATTGACTCTGTACCGGTACCCCCTGTATATAGCCTCCCTACTGTTATTTCACATTGACTCTGTACCGGTACCCCCTGTATATAGCCTCCCTACTGTTATTACACATTGACTCTGTACCGGTACCCCCTGTATATAGCCTCCCTACTGTTATTTCACATTGACTCTGTACCGGTACCCCCTGTATATAGCCTCCCTACTGTTATTTCACATTGACTCTGTACCAGTACCCCCTGTATATAGCCTCCCTACTGTTATTTCCCATTGACTCTGTACCGGTACCCCCTGTATATAGCCTCCCTACTGTTATTTTTACTGCTGCTCTTTAATTATTTGTTACTTTTATTTTGTATTATTTTATATTGTATTTTTTTGTGATTTTGTCTGATATTCTTTCTTAAAACTGTATTGTTGGTTAAGGGCTTGTACAGTGCTATGAAAAAGTATTTGCCCCCTTTCTAATTTTCTCTACTTTTGCATATTTGTAATACTGAATGTTATCAGATCTTCAACCAAAACCTAATATTAGATAAAGGGAACATAAGTGAACAAATAACACAACAATTACAAATTTATTTCATAAACAAAGTTATGCAACACCCAATTCCCCCGTGTGAAAAAGTAATTGCCCCCTTTACACTCAATAACTGGTTGTGCCACCTTTAGCTGCAATGACTCCAACCAAATGCTTCCTGTAGTTGTTGATCAGTCTCTCACGTCGCTGTGGAGGAATTTTGGCCCACTCTTCCATGCAGAACTGCTTTAACTCAGTGACGTGTGGGTTTTCAAGCATGAACTGCTCGTTTCAAGTCCTTCCACATCATCTCAATTGGGATTAGGTCTGGACTTTGACTAGGCCATTCCAAAACTTCCAATTTGTTGCATTTTAGCAATTTTCATGTAGACTTGATTGTGTGTTTTGGATCATTGTCTTGCTGCATGATCCAGCTGCGCTTCAGCTTCAGCTCACAGATGGATGGTCTGACATTCTCCCGTAGAATTCTCTGATACAGAGCAGATAGCAGGTAGCAAGATCTTATCTATTTTTGCTAACTTTCTATTAAAATGTATTGGAGTGAGATCATTTATTTCATTTGGGATATGTATTCCGAGTATATCCACATCACCATCAGACAATTTTATTGGTAAACTACATGGTCATGTAAAGATTGTATTTTTTAGTGATCCAATACGTATTATAGTACATTTGTCATAATTAGGTTGTAATCCAGAGAGGTTAGAAAATGTATCTAGATCCTCTATGAGGCTGTGGAGGGATTCAAGTTGTGGATTTAAAAGAAAACATGGATCATCAGCGTACAATGACACCTTTGTTTTTAAGCCCCTGGATTTCTAATCCTCTGATATTATTATTGGATCTGATTTTAATAGCTAACATCTCGATGGCCACAATAAATAGATATGCCGATAGTGGACATTCTTGTTTCACTCCTCTTGACAGTTTAATGCTTTCTGAGAAATAGCCATTATTTACTATTTTACACCTAGGGTTCCTATTCATGATTTTGACCCATTTTATAAGAGATTCTCCACAATTGAAATGTTCCAGGCATTTATATATAAACCCCAGTCGTACTTTATCAAATGCCTTTTCAAAGTCTGCTATGAATAGCAGGCCTTGTTTCCCAGATTTGTCATAGTGTTCTATTGTTTCCAATACTTGCCTTATATTATCTCCAATGTATCTTCCATGTAAAAAATACCAAAATATCAAAATTGGATTTGTTTTTTTCGAATTCTTTGTGGGTCTGTGTAATCTGAGGGACGGTAGCACACAGGAGGACACTTTTTCTCTGTTGAGATCATTTCCTTTTGAATTTCTAGCCAAATGTAAATTGTTCCTGTTTTGATTAATTTAATAGAGTGAGTTAGGTCTGCTCTATACCAAATTAGCATACCCCCTGAGTCCCTTCCCTGTTTCACACCTGGTAGTTTGGTGGATGGGACTACCAGCTCTCTGTAACATAGAGGGCAACCAGTGGGTCCGTCTCCTCTATACCATGTTTCTTGTAGGATGACAATGTCTGTATTTCCAATTTCTTTGATGAAGTCCAGGTTCCTGCTCTTTAGGCCAAAGGCAGATGACCTCAGGCCTTGGATATTCCAGGATGAGATAGTGAAGGCTTTGTGTTCCATAAAGTGTCTAATGTTGTTGGTCGTGTGGTTTGGCCTCAGACCAGTAAGTGTGAGCAGAGCCTGCTGAGCATCTGGTACATGCCATTGGCTTGGGCTAGTGTAATAATGGGGGTTGGGCATTTTTGCCTGCTCATGGCCTGGGCGTTTGTGTGACTTTCATGTTGAGGCCCTCTTTGCGGGGGTGGGGGGCATGGGGTGGGCAGGAGGGGCATAGGTCTGACCTGAGGGAGCCTATATGGGGTGTGGGCATGGTTGGTTTGGGGGGGTATTGATTGGTAGGGGTGGGGGTGTGGATATGGCTGGTGGTGCTGTGGTCTGGATGTAGGTCCTCTCGGCGGGGGTCATCTATGTGTAGGTCTGGGGGGGGGGTCCCACAGGTCTGGGAGAGTGTCTCGCTGGTCTGGGCGGGGTGTCTGTTGATCTGTTGCTCCTGTGTGAGGTGTTGGAGCTGCGGTTGAGGGCGATATCCTTTAGGGTCCGGGCGAAGGTGGGCACTGCTGCCTTGTATAGGTGGACCTGGTCATAAAGGCTGTTCCAGTCCAGGGTGGAGTGGTGGGCCGGGTAGACATTTGATTTTAAGGCACAGTTACGGTAAGTTAGCGTTTAGCCGCTGTATGGTAGCAGGGTGGAAGTCTTTTCATGGTAGCAGGGTGGGAGTCTTTTCGTGGTAGCAGGGTGGGAGTCTTTTCGTGGTAGCAGGGTGGGAGTCTTTTCGTGGTAGCAGGGTGGAAGTCTTTTCATGGTAGCAGGGTGGGAGTCTTTTCGTGGTAGCAGGGTGGGAGTCTTTTCGTGGTAGCAGGGTGGGAGTCTTTTCGTGGTAGCAGGGTGGAAGTCTTTTCGTGGTAGCAGGGTGGGAGTCTTTTCGTGGTAGCAGGGTGGAAGTCTTTTCATGGTAGCAGGGTGGGAGTCTTTTCGTGGTAGCAGGGTGGGAGTCTTTTCGTGGTAGCAGGGTGGGAGTCTTTTCGTGGTAGCAGGGTGGGAGTCTTTTCATGGTAGCAGGGTGGGAGTCTTTTCGTGGTAGCAGGGTGGGAGTCTTTTCGTGGTTGCAGGTTGGGAGTCTTTTCGTGGTAGCAGGGTGGGAGTCTTTTCGTGGTAACAGGGTGGGAGTCTTTTCATGGTAGCAGGGTGGAAGTCTTTTCATGGTAGCAGGGTGGGAGTCTTTTCATGGTAGCAGGGTGGGAGTCTTTTCATGGTAGCAGGGTGGGAGTCTTTTCATGGTAGCAGGGTTGAGATAACCACTTGTGAGTTGGGGAAAGTAGAAGAAGCTTTTTCAATCACTCCCTTGAGTGCTGTGGCCACAATTTCCTGCTGTGCTCTCAGGTCATTTGTGCCTCTGTGTCTTATTATTTGGCTGGATGACCCTAGTTGGTCCTCAGACAGAAGGTCTAGGGCGCGCTGGGTGTTTGGACACCAGAGTTTAGACAATGTGTGTTTGGGAAAAAGTTTATTTTCTTGTATGTATTTCCCATTTGAGTCCATAAGGAGTACAATCTGTGGCTTGTGTGTGTCCTCAGTGGGTGTGTGGTGGTTGTCAGGAGGGCTATCATGGGCTCTGATGGGGGGGACGGGGGGGGTCTCTCTCTCTCTGTCGCTCTCCCTCTGTCTCTCTAGCTCTCTCTCTCTCTCTCTAGCTCTCTCTCTCCCTCTGTCTCTCTAGCTCTCTCTCTCTCTCCCTCCATCTCTCTCAATAGCTATCTCTCTGTCTCGCTCCCTTTGTCTCGCTCTCTCTCCTTCTGTCTTTCTCCCTAGCTCTCTCTCTCCCCCTCTTTCTCTCTTTATCACTATTAATGGACCCTTAATAAAGGACTAAAGACTGAAATAATCATTAATACATTAAACAACAGATGAAATAATCATTAATACATTAAACAGCAGATGCCTATTAATTATGTTTCTCTGTTGTCTTTGTATGTCCCTAAACAGGTCATAACTGTAAGAAGTATCAGACCAACAACCTCAATACTGTTCATGACTACAGCTCCATCATGGACTATGGCAGGTGAGTTGGTGTAGGTGGGGTGATATTCTATATTCACTGGTCTGTTTGTTCTGTGTTGCCAATTCCTTGCCAACCTAGTTCTGTGTTGCCAATTCCTTGCCAACCTAGTTGAGACAATGAAAATAGGAGTTGGCAAGACAGCACAAGCAGATCAGGGATGAGTTTACTTACTTCCGCCTAAGAATGTAGCTTGAGTTGTATCCTCTGATGCAGGCATGTCTTCTCAGAGGACGGTGGTAATTACCTTCTCAGAGGACGGAGGTAATTACCTTCTCAGAGGACGGAGGTAATTACCTTCTCAGAGGACGGCGGTAATTACCTTCTCAGAGGACGGAGGTAATTACCTTCTCAGAGGACGGAGGTAATTACCTTCTCAGAGGACGGTGGTAATTGGTATTATATTAGGATCCCCATTAGCTGTAGCCTTCTCAGAGGACGGTGGTAATTGGTATTATATTAGGATCCCCATTAGCTGTAGCCTTCTCAGAGGACGGTGGTAATTGGTATTATATTAGGATCCCCATTAGCTGTAGTCTTCTCAGAGGACGGCGGTAATTGGTATTATATTAGGATCCCCATTAGCTGTAGTCTTCTCAGAGGACGGCGGTAATTGGTATTATATTAGGATCCCCATTAGCTGTAGTCTTCTCAGAGGACGGCGGTAATTGGTATTATATTAGGATCCCCATTAGCTGTAGCCTTCTCAGAGGACGGTGGTAATTGGTATTATATTAGGATCCCCATTAGCTGTAGTCTTCTCAGAGGACGGCGGTAATTGGTATTATATTAGGATCCCCATTAGCTGTAGCCTTCTCAGAGGACGGTGGTAATTGGTATTATATTAGGATCCCCATTAGCTGTAGTCTTCTCAGAGGACGGCGGTAATTGGTATTATATTAGGATCCCCATTAGCTGTAGTCTTCTCAGAGGACGGTGGTAATTGGTATTATATTAGGATCCCCATTAGCTGTAGTCTTCTCAGAGGACGGTGGTAATTGGTATTATATTAGGATCCCCATTAGCTGTAGCCTTCTCAGAGGACGGTGGTAATTGGTATTATATTAGGATCCCCATTAGCTGTAGTCTTCTCAGAGGACGGCGGTAATTGGTATTATATTAGGATCCCCATTAGCTGTAGCCTTCTCAGAGGACGGTGGTAATTGGTATTATATTAGGATCCCCATTAGCTGTAGCCTTCTCAGAGGACGGCGGTAATTGGTATTATATTAGGATCCCCATTAGCTGTAGTCTTCTCAGAGGACGGTGGTAATTGGTATTATATTAGGATCCCCATTAGCTGTAGTCTTCTCAGAGGACGGTGGTAATTGGTATTATATTAGGATCCCCATTAGCTGTAGCCTTCTCAGAGGACGGTGGTAATTGGTATTATATTAGGATCCCCATTAGCTGTAGCCTTCTCAGAGGACGGTGGTAATTGGTATTATATTAGGATCCCCATTAGCTGTAGCCTTCTCAGAGGACGGCGGTAATTGGTATTATATTAGGATCCCCATTAGCTGTAGCCTTCTCAGAGGACGGTGGTAATTGGTATTATATTAGGATCCCCATTAGCTGTAGCCTTCTCAGAGGACGGAGGTAATTGGTATTATATTAGGATCCCCATTAGCTGTAGCCTTCTCAGAGGACGGCAGTAATTGGTATTATATTAGGATCCCCATTAGCTGTAGCCTTCTCAGAGGACGGTGGTAATTGGTATTATATTAGGATCCCCATTAGCTGTAGCCTTCTCAGAGGACGGTGGTAATTGGTATTATATTAGGATCCCCATTAGCTGTAGCCTTCTCAGAGGACGGTGGTAATTGGTATTATATTAGGATCCCCATTAGCTGTAGCCTTCTCAGAGGACGGTGGTAATTGGTATTATATTAGGATCCCCATTAGCTGTAGTCTTCTCAGAGGACGGCGGTAATTGGTATTATATTAGGATCCCCATTAGCTGTAGCCTTCTCAGAGGACGGTGGTAATTGGTATTATATTAGGATCCCCATTAGCTGTAGCCTTCTCAGAGGACGGCGGTAATTGGTATTATATTAGGATCCCCATTAGCTGTAGTCTTCTCAGAGGACGGCGGTAATTGGTATTATATTAGGATCCCCATTAGCTGTAGCCTTCTCAGAGGACGGTGGTAATTGGTATTATATTAGGATCCCCATTAGCTGTAGCCTTCTCAGAGGACGGTGGTAATTGGTATTATATTAGGATCCCCATTAGCTGTAGCCTTCTCAGAGGACGGCGGTAATTGGTATTATATTAGGATCCCCATTAGCTGTAGCCTTCTCAGAGGACGGTGGTAATTGGTATTATATTAGGATCCCCATTAGCTGTAGCCTTCTCAGAGGACGGTGGTAATTGGTATTATATTAGGATCCCCATTAGCTGTAGCCTTCTCAGAGGACGGCGGTAATTGGTATTATATTAGGATCCCCATTAGCTGTAGCCTTCTCAGAGGACGGTGGTAATTGGTATTATATTAGGATCCCCATTAGCTGTAGCCTTCTCAGAGGACGGTGGTAATTGGTATTATATTAGGATCCCCATTAGCTGTAGCCTTCTCAGAGGACGGTGGTAATTGGTATTATATTAGGATCCCCATTAGCTGTAGCCTTCTCAGAGGACGGTGGTAATTGGTATTATATTAGGATCCCCATTAGCTGTAGCCTTCTCAGAGGACGGAGGTAATTGGTATTATATTAGGATCCCCATTAGCTGTAGCCTTCTCAGAGGACGGTGGTAATTGGTATTATATTAGGATCCCCATTAGCTGTAGCCTTCTCAGAGGACGGTGGTAATTGGTATTATATTAGGATCCCCATTAGCTGTAGCCTTCTCAGAGGACGGTGGTAATTGGTATTATATTAGGATCCCCATTAGCTGTAGCCTTCTCAGAGGACGGTGGTATTTGGGATTTATATTTGGATCCCCATTAGCTGTTGCTCTTCCTGGGGTCCACACAAAACATGAAACATGATATAATACAGAACATTAATAGACAAGAATAGCTCAAGGACAGAACTACATTCATTTGGAAAATGGCACACGTAGCCTACATATCAATACATACACACAAACTATCTAGGTTAAATAGGGGAGAGGCGTTGTGCCGTGAGGTGATGCTTTATCTGTTTCTTGAAACCAGGTTTGCTGTTTATTTGAGCAACATGAGATTGAAGGGAGTTCCATGCAATAACGGCTCTGTATAATACTGTACGCTTTCTTGATTTCTTTTCTTGATTTTGGGACTGTGAAAAGACCCCTGGTGGCATGTCTGGTGGGGTAAGTGTGTGTGTCAGAGCTGTGTGTAAGTTGACTATGCAAACAATTTGGGATTTTAAGTGATGCAGTCAGTCTCTCTTCAACTCTTAGCCAAGAGAGACTGGCATGCATTTACACGAGTATACCAAACATTAGAGACCCCTTCCAAATATTCATCTGATTACAATGAAGCGCAACCATAATCCCCAAACCAGATCCCTACGCAGCAAATGGTCAGAGAAATAGGTCTCCTGGACATACACAAGATAAACCTCCTGTATGGCTGCGGTACGTTGTTGTTAACCTCTCAAAGATCTGATTGACATCTTTGAATCTTTCTGAATACTTTGTTTTCATGGCATCACAAGTACAGTTCAGTATTTCACTTTGTCCACTAGGTTGCCTGGTGTAACTGGATGAAGAACTGTCAGCACAGACCACAATCCCCTTACAAACTGATGGAAGAAGTCATATCTCATTAATTAATAAATATATAGTGCCTTCGGGAAAGTATTCAGACCCTTTGACCTTTTCCACATTTTGTTACATTACAGCCTTATTCTAAAATGGATTAAATAAATAAAAATATTCAGCAATCTACACACAATACCCCGTAATAACAAAGCAAAAACAGGTTTTTAGAAAAAAAAAAAAAAAAACCTTATTTACATAAGTATTCAGATCCTTTGCTATGACTCAAAATTGAGCTCAGGTCTATCCTGTTTCCATTGATCATCCTTGAGATGTTTCTACAACTTGATTGGAGTCCACCTGTGGTAAATTCAATTGATTGGATATGATTTGGAAAGGCACACACCTGTCTATATATGGTCACACAGTTGACAGTGCATGTCAGAGCAAAAACCAAGCCATGAGTTCGAAGGAATTGTCCGTAGAGCTCGGAGACAGGATTGTGTCGAGGCACAGATCTGGGGAAGGGTACCAAAAAATGTCTGCAGCATTGAAGGTCCCCAAGAACACAGTGGCCTCCATCAATCTTAAATGGAAGAAGTTTGGAATCACCAAGAGTCTTCCTATAGCTGGCCACCCGGCCAAACTGAGCAATTGGGGGAGAAGGGCCTTGGTCAGGAAGGTGACCAAGAACCCGATGGTCACTCTGACAGAGCTCCAGAGTTCCTCTGTGGAGATGGGAGAACCTTCCAGAAGGACAACCATCTCTGCAGCACTCCACCAATCAGGCCTTTATGGTAGAGTGGCCAGACGGAAGCCAAAGACACATGACAGCCCACTTGGAGTTTGCCAATAGGCACCTGAAGGACTCAGACCATGAGAAACAAGATTCTCTGGTCTGATGAAACCAAGATTGAACTCTTTGGCCTGAATGTCAAGCGTCACGTCTGGAGGAAACCTGGCACCATCCCTATGGTGAAGCATGGTTGTAGCAGCAAAATGCTGTGGTGATGTTTTCAGCGGCAGGGACTGGGAGACTAGCCAGGATCGAGGGAAAGATGAACGGAGAAAAGTACTGAGAGATCCTTGATGAAAACCTGCTCCAGGACCTCAGACTGGGGCGAAGGTTCACCTTCCAACAGGACAACGACCCTAAGCACACAGCCAAGACAACGCAGGAGTGGCTTCGGGACAAGTCTCTGAATGTCCTTGAGTGGCCCAGCCATAGCCGGACTTGAACCCGATCGAACATCTCTGGAGAGACCTGAAAATAGCTGTGCAGCAACGCTCCCCATCCAACCTGACAGAGCTTGAGAGGATCTGCAGAGAGGAATGGGAGAAACTCCCCAAATACAGGTGTGCCAAGCTTGTAGCGTCATACCGAAGAAGACTTGAGGCTGTAATCGCTGCCGAAGGGGTCTGAATACTTATGTAAATGTGAAACCTGTTTTTGCTTCATCATTATGGGGTATTGTGTGTAGATTGATGAGGGAAAAAAACAGTTTATTCAAATATAAAATAAGGCTGTAATGTAACAAAATGTGGAAAAAGTCAAGGGGTCTGAATACTTTCCGAATGCACTGTATATTTTAATAATGTAGATAAAGCACATTATAACATACAGTTTATGATTGAGAAACTGAGACTGATATCGATGTCAAGGCAGTTACAAGTGTTGTGCAAGGAATACATGTTGTTTGCAGTTTAAAGTCTATTGTGGTCATCAACACGATACACATAGTACTGTTACTACTGTATGTCTCTTGTGGATCACATAGGGATTATGAGCACCCTAATATGGATAGAACATGGTGGGCGTGTAGCTCCAGTCCAGGGTATTGGCTCAGCGTCAGCAAGCCGCACTAACGTCCTGGACCAGATCTAGGTGATCATGCTGATCCTCTTCTATCTAATAATCCGTGATCCAAGATAGACCCCAGCCTGTCGTTTCCAACGGGAGCAAATTAATCATAGTGGGCAGAAGAAGCAAGGAGGTGGGCAGAGCCAAGCGTGAGCTAGCGATATCCTATTGGTGCGTTCTAGCATGTATTTGCATATCTTCATTAGGGAATGCCTACTCTGTGAGATGCGCCTGTGCAATAACTCAATTGGCCCTTGCACTCCTTCTAAACAACACCATTTTATAACTCAATTGACCCTGGCACTCCTTCTAAACAACAAAACTTTGGCAAAGGGTAAAGTCTACAAAACGTAGTCCACTCTGTTCGTAACAGATTTTAGTTTGGGGAAAAGAAAACTGTATTGAGATCAAATCTTTAATCTATGAGAAAATTAGCAGAATGTCGGCCAAACTCCCACTGCCGGCCACTGGACTTCCTCTCATTACAATATTTAGTGGTGAGTGGAAATGCCAACCAGATGCTTCAGATGAATACATCCGGTGAAATATCTGGCTCATTGTTCCATCTGTGCTAACACCTTACAAGGGGAGAACCATTGACACCTCAGTCAGCCCAGGCGCGTAACTTGGAGGGATTTATTGACCCCTCCAATAATTTACCATGATGAATTTGATGGATTGGAATTAATTTTCCCACTGTAGCTATTGGCTTTACACTACACAGTACTACTAAATTCCTTATTTTATGATTGGATATTTTTCAATTGGAAGTTTCTATTGCGAAGTGATGAGGTGCGCATCTCGCATGTGAGTTCGAAAACAAGAGACAATTGGTAAAGGTTATATTGGGCATTTTGTGAGTTCAAACACATCTTTGGTAGTATTCTAAACTTTGGAACAACTGGTTTCTAGTAGGCTACGGGGGGTTGCCGGGGGGCATAGGATGTTCCCCACTGAGGTATAATAACAATTGGATGTTCATCCGTTGTTTTCAGGGTGATCTACTCATGTTTACCGATTCATGGACCACCTATATCCTGGTTGCATCACATGCACTAGCACTCAGTGCGCACAGGGAACAGCGCGAGCAGCAACTACGTCATCCACCCCCTTTTCATCAGAATTGTTTTAACTAAAACAATAAAGCTGCGTTTTTTTCTAAACAAAGTCTTTACATCTGGCTAAAGAGTTTTGTGCTTAAAGGATTTTTAAATTAGGTTTGATAATGTGCACTAACTGAGCAAGGCAGTCACACACACTTCATATGAAACTAATCTAGTGGTAAGTGCAGCGCAAACTTTCATTTTTTAAAACATGGTGCAGCACAATGCACAAGCTATCTGGCCACTGTAGCTAGTAACAGTCTAATAGCTAGCTATCTGGCCACTGTAGCTAGTAACAGTCTGATAGCTAGATATCTGGCCACTGTAGCTAGTAACAGTCTAATAGCTAGCTATCTGGCCGCTGTAGCTAGTAACAGTCTAATAGCTAGCTATCTGGCCACTGTAGCTAGTAACAGTCTGATAGTTAGCTATCTGGCCACTGTAGCTAGTAACAGTCTGATAGCTAGCTATCTGGCCGCTGTAGCTAGTAACAGTCTAATAGCTAGCTATCTGGCCGCTGTAGCTAGTAACAGTCTAATAGCTAGCTATCTGGCCACTGTAGCTAGTAACAGTCTAATAGCTAGCTATCTGGCCGCTGTAGCTAGTAACAGTCTAATAGCTAGCTATCTGGCCACTGTAGCTAGTAACAGTCTAATAGCTAGCTATCTGGCCACTGTAGCTAGTAACAGTCTGATAGCTAGCTATCTGGCCACTGTAGCTAGTAACAGTCTGATAGCTAGCTATCTGGCCGCTGTAGCTAGTAACAGTCTAATAGCTAGCTATCTGGCCGCTGTAGCTAGTAACAGTCTGATAGCTAGCTATCTGGCCACTGTAGCTAGTAACAGTCTAATAGCTAGCTATCTGGCCACTGTAGCTAGTAACAGTCTAATAGCTAGCTATCTGGCCGCTGTAGCTAGTAACAGTCTAATAGCTAGCTATCTGGCCGCTGTAGCTAGTAACAGTCTAATAGCTAGCTATCTGGCCGCTGTAGCTAGTAACAGTCTAATAGCTAGCTATCTGGCCGCTGTAGCTAGTAACAGTCTAATAGCTAGCTATCTGGCCGCTGTAGCTAGTAACAGTCTAATAGCTAGCTATCTGGCCGCTGTAGCTAGTAACAGTCTAATAGCTAGCTATCTGGCCGCTGTAGCTAGTAACAGTCTAATAGCTAGCTATCTGGCCACTGTAGCTAGTAACAGTCTAATAGCAAGCTATCTGGCCACTGTAGCTAGTAACAGTCTAATAGCTAGCTATCTGGCCGCTGTAGCTAGTAACAGTCTAATAGCTAGCTATCTGGCCACTGTAGCTAGTTACAGTCTAATAGCTAGCTATCTGGCCGCTGTAGCTAGTAACAGTCTAATAGCTAGCTATCTGGCCGCTGTAGCTAGTAACAGTCTAATAGCTAGCTATCTGGCCACTGTAGCTAGTAACAGTCTAATAGCTAGCTATCTGGCCACTGTAGCTAGTAACAGTCTAATAGCTAGCTATCTGGCCGCTGTAGCTAGTAACAGTCTAATAGCTAGCTATCTGGCCGCTGTAGCTAGTAACAGTCTAATAGCTAGCTATCTGGCCACTGTAGCTAGTAACAGTCTAATAGCTAGCTATCTGGCCACTGTAGCTAGTAACAGTCTAATAGCTAGCTATCTGGCCGCTGTAGCTAGTAACAGTCTAATAGCTAGCTATCTGGCCACTGTAGCTAGTAACAGTCTAATAGCTAGCTATCTGGCCACTGTAGCTAGTAACAGTCTAATAGCTAGCTATCTGGCCGCTGTAGCTAGTAACAGTCTAATAGCTAGCTATCTGGCCGCTGTAGCTAGTAACAGTCTAATAGCTAGCTATCTGGCCGCTGTAGCTAGTAACAGTCTAATAGCTAGCTATCTGGCCACTGTAGCTAGTAACAGTCTGATAGCTAGCTATCTGGCCACTGTAGCTAGTAACAGTCTAATAGCTAGCTATCTGGCCGCTGTAGCTAGTAACAGTCTAATAGCTAGCTATCTGGCCGCTGTAGCTAGTAACAGTCTAATAGCTAGTTATCTGGCCGCTGTAGCTAGTAACAGTCTAATAGCTAGCTATCTGGCCACTGTAGCTAGTAACAGTCTAATAGCTAGCTATCTGGCCACTGTAGCTAGTAACAGTCTAATAGCTAGCTATCTGGCCACTGTAGCTAGTAACAGTCTAATAGCTAGCTATCTGGCCGCTGTAGCTAGTAACAGTCTAATAGCTAGCTATCTGGCCACTGTAGCTAGTAACAGTCTAATAGCTAGCTATCTGGCCACTGTAGCTAGTAACAGTCTAATAGCTAGCTATCTGGCCGCTGTAGCTAGTAACAGTCTAATAGCTAGCTATCTGGCCGCTGTAGCTAGTAACAGTCTAATAGCTAGCTATCTGGCCGCTGTAGCTAGTAACAGTCTAATAGCTAGCTATCTGGCCGCTGTAGCTAGTAACAGTCTAATAGCTAGCTATCTGGCCGCTGTAGCTAGTAACAGTCTAATAGCTAGCTATCTGGCCACTGTAGCTAGTTACAGTCTAATAGCTAGCTATCTGGCCACTGTAGCTAGTAACAGTCTAATAGCTAGCTATCTGGCCACTGTAGCTAGTAACAGTCTAATAGCTAGCTATCTGGCCGCTGTAGCTAGTAACAGTCTGATAGCTAGCTATCTGGCCGCTGTAGCTAGTAACAGTCTAATAGCTAGCTATCTGGCCGCTGTAGCTAGTAACAGTCTAATAGCTAGTTATCTGGCCGCTGTAGCTAGTAACAGTCTAATAGCTAGCTATCTGGCCGCTGTAGCTAGTAACAGTCTGATAGCTAGCTATCTGGCCGCTGTAGCTAGTAACAGTCTGATAGCTAGCTATCTGGCCGCTGTAGCTAGTAACAGTCTAATAGCTAGCTATCTGGCCACTGTAGCTAGTAACAGTCTAATAGCTAGCTATCTGGCCGCTGTAGCTAGTAACAGTCTAATAGCTAGCTATCTGGCCGCTGTAGCTAGTAACAGTCTAATAGCTAGCTATCTGGCCGCTGTAGCTAGTAACAGTCTAATAGCTAGCTATCTGGCCACTGTAGCTAGTAACAGTCTGATAGCTAGCTATCTGGCCGCTGTAGCTAGTAACAGTCTAATAGCTAGCTATCTGGCCGCTGTAGCTAGTAACAGTCTAATAGCTAGCTATCTGGCCGCTGTAGCTAGTAACAGTCTGATAGCTAGCTATCTGGCCGCTGTAGCTAGTAACAGTCTGATAGCTAGCTATCTGGCCGCTGTAGCTAGTAACAGTCTAATAGCTAGCTATCTGGCCGCTGTAGCTAGTAACAGTCTAATAGCTAGCTATCTGGCCGCTGTAGCTAGTAACAGTCTAATAGCTAGCTATCTGGCCGCTGTAGCTAGTAACAGTCTAATAGCTAGCTATCTGGCCACTGTAGCTAGTAACAGTCTAATAGCTAGCTATCTGGCCGCTGTAGCTAGTAACAGTCTAATAGCTAGCTATCTGGCCGCTGTAGCTAGTAACAGTCTAATAGCTAGCTATCTGGCCGCTGTAGCTAGTAACAGTCTAATAGCTAGCTATCTGGCCACTGTAGCTAGTAACAGTCTAATAGCTAGCTATCTGGCCGCTGTAGCTAGTAACAGTCTAATAGCTAGCTATCTGGCCACTGTAGCTAGTAACAGTCTAATAGCTAGCTATCTGGCCGCTGTAGCTAGTAACAGTCTGATAGCTAGCTATCTGGCCACTGTAGCTAGTAACAGTCTAATAGCTAGCTATCTGGCCGCTGTAGCTAGTAACAGTCTAATAGCTAGCTATCTGGCCGCTGTAGCTAGTAACAGTCTAATAGCTAGCTATCTGGCCACTGTAGCTAGTAACAGTCTAATAGCTAGTTATCTGGCCGCTGTAGCTAGTAACAGTCTAATAGCTAGCTATCTGGCCGCTGTAGCTAGTAACAGTCTAATAGCTAGCTATCTGGCCGCTGTAGCTAGTAACAGTCTAATAGCTAGCTATCTGGCCGCTGTAGCTAGTAACAGTCTGATAGCTAGCTATCTGGCCACTGTAGCTAGTAACAGTCTAATAGCTAGCTATCTGGCCGCTGTAGCTAGTAACAGTCTAATAGCTAGCTATCTGGCCACTGTAGCTAGTAACAGTCTAATAGCTAGCTATCTGGCCGCTGTAGCTAGTAACAGTCTAATAGCTAGCTATCTGGCCGCTGTAGCTAGTAACAGTCTAATAGCTAGCTATCTGGCCGCTGTAGCTAGTAACAGTCTGATAGCTAGCTATCTGGCCACTGTAGCTAGTAACAGTCTGATAGCTAGCTATCTGGCCGCTGTAGCTAGTAACAGTCTAATAGCTAGCTATCTGGCCACTGTAGCTAGTAACAGTCTAATAGCTAGCTATCTGGCCGCTGTAGCTAGTAACAGTCTAATAGCTAGCTATCTGGCCACTGTAGCTAGTAACAGTCTAATAGCTAGCTATCTGGCCGCTGTAGCTAGTAACAGTCTAATAGCTAGCTATCTGGCCGCTGTAGCTAGTAACAGTCTAATAGCTAGCTATCTGGCCGCTGTAGCTAGTAACAGTCTAATAGCTAGCTATCTGGCCGCTGTAGCTAGTAACAGTCTAATAGCTAGCTATCTGGCCGCTGTAGCTAGTAACAGTCTAATAGCTAGCTATCTGGCGCTGTAGCTAGTAACAGTCTAATAGCTAGCTATCTGGCCACTGTAGCTAGTAACAGTCTAATAGCTAGCTATCTGGCCGCTGTAGCTAGTAACAGTCTAATAGCTAGCTATCTGGCCACTGTAGCTAGTAACAGTCTAATAGCTAGCTATCTGGCCGCTGTAGCTAGTAACAGTCTGATAGCTAGCTATCTGGCCACTGTAGCTAGTAACAGTCTAATAGCTAGCTATCTGGCCGCTGTAGCTAGTAACAGTCTAATAGCTAGCTATCTGGCCGCTGTAGCTAGTAACAGTCTAATAGCTAGCTATCTGGCCGCTGTAGCTAGTAACAGTCTAATAGCTAGTTATCTGGCCGCTGTAGCTAGTAACAGTCTAATAGCTAGCTATCTGGCCACTGTAGCTAGTAACAGTCTAATAGCTAGCTATCTGGCCGCTGTAGCTAGTAACAGTCTAATAGCTAGCTATCTGGCCACTGTAGCTAGTAACAGTCTAATAGCTAGCTATCTGGCCACTGTAGCTAGTAACAGTCTAATAGCTAGCTATCTGGCCGCTGTAGCTAGTAACAGTCTGATAGCTAGCTATCTGGCCACTGTAGCTAGTAACAGTCTAATAGCTAGCTATCTGGCCGCTGTAGCTAGTAACAGTCTAATAGCTAGCTATCTGGCCGCTGTAGCTAGTAACAGTCTAATAGCTAGCTATCTGGCCGCTGTAGCTAGTAACAGTCTAATAGCTAGTTATCTGGCCGCTGTAGCTAGTAACAGTCTAATAGCTAGCTATCTGGCCACTGTAGCTAGTAACAGTCTAATAGCTAGCTATCTGGCCGCTGTAGCTAGTAACAGTCTAATTAAATCACAATGGATTCATTTCCATGAAGCAGCTGCCTGTAGCTGGCTACCGAGAGTCAATGCAGTGTCTTTACTTTACCTAGCTAGCACAACAGCTAGCTAGCTAGCAAATCATACTGACCATTTAGCTAACGTTAGCCAGCTAGCAAAAAATTTATCTATGGGCTGTATGTAATTAAGGAGAGTGAATTAAATGGTTTCTTTGTCATCTTGCTAGCTAGTTATATAGCTGTGGCCATCTGGCTAGTATCAACAAGGGCTTTCTACAACAATAGCAACAGCTAACATTGACTAGACCATAAAGCAACACACACGGACATGCATTGCCAAACAACACTAATGCCACCTTTTGGTTTGGAGTATTTTAACAAGGCTGAGTGGCTTACGACTTCAAGGTCTTTGCTGTGTGAACACGAAAGAGATTGACTGTACTTTCGGCAGGCAAACGTTTGACAATGCTGTCTGAGCTCGAACCGTAACCTTAGCAAGCAGTTGCTTATCAACAGATAGTTTGATGATACCATGACTTTCCGGAATATCCAAATAAAGTTAACCGATAATGCTAATTGCTAAATAACACACCAGCCTGATAATATGGACCAATATGTTGAGACGGCACATTTTTGGAGGGGGAAATTTCTTTACGAAAAAACAAAATGCAACGTTCAATTACACGGAAACAGTGCTCTTCTGAACAATCAGTTGAAAAACGGGAAGGGGTTGGGTTGTGGGTTCAAAATGCACCGCTGCCCTTCAAATACGTCACTCATTGCTTCAAACCACACCCACCAAACGTAGGCTATCTTAAAGTCTGTTCAAGAATGTTGAAGAACGTTTTGGGGAAACGTGTTACGCAACGTAGCAAAAGTTATGCAACTTAGCAAAGGTTCAATCGAACTGAACGCATCCTAGAACTGACTTTCTCACAGTCGTTCTACAAACAAATTGCCAAACGTGGCGACTTTCGGAACTGTTAGACCAACAGTTTAAAGTAATACAGAAAATATTGGTATTTCAGTTGTGGTTGGGATATATTGACCAAATTATCAGGAAGGTTTTGGATGTATTTTCCCTCTAGAATTCACCAGAAACAACAATTTCACAGCTATTTTTCTTTTTTAAAATCTCACGAGGGGCACCCTAGAAGAGTGTTGAACCCGGAACCCCATTGACCCCCCCCAATATGCAACACAAAGTTAAGCCTTTGAGTCAGCCTGTCTGTTGTGTAAAAACACACAATTATATGAAATGTGTTCTCTACAAAGTTATTTTTTTGCCACAATTTTGTCAAACGTTTGTCTTCTCCTAAGACTGTCATTGATTGTTCCCCCATAACAAATCCTACAGATGTCCAATTGTCCCATCACTTGTTCTTGCATTTGATTCTATCACATGACAGAGCTTTTGGACTACAGTAGAGTCCCACCAGAAGAAGCAGTTTCTTGATCATCCCAATGAGCTCATGTCATGTCAGCTGCTAGTGCTCCTGCGTTGGAAGGCTCTCCGTGTGGACAGCCGAGCCCGTCCCCTTCTTCTCCTCTTCCTACGCATCCTTGAGGTCACTTTCTGCTTCCCACTGTCCTGTCGTAAACTGCGCAGGAAGTTGAAGGACAGGTAGAGAGACAGGTAAGTGAGGAACAGGTAGCAGGCCCACAGAATGACCATTATGCGTAGATGTCAAAGATGAATTGGCTGAAAGAAAGAAGTCCTTGAAAGAAAACCTTTTACCATTGAGACTGTCATACTCAATAGTCCTCAGAGAGCTGCATCATCCCAATTATCCATTAGATCGTAATAATAATAAAAACCTGTTCAACAGACCAACAACAGCTATGGTTATATCAGAAGAAGAATCTGGATGAATTGACCTCTTCAGTGGTGAGAGTGGAATCTACTCCAGAGAGAGAGGAGACTAATAGCAGCGTTATAATCCAGCACCTCATCTATCTCGATCTATTTAAGAAGCTTACACTAGATTAGTGTCTCAGATACTGCCACGCAAAGAAAGCAAACACAATGTATAACTTGTATTAACAGATACAGTTGCATCACTGATTAAATATTATTTTAAAAAGCAGTTACTAAAATATGTTAATGTATAGCACCAAATAATTCACATTTAATAAATTAAATATAAAGCATGAATCTGAATAAAATGCTTTGAGAAGTTAACTAGGCTGTACTCCTGAGTGGCGCAGTGGTCTAAGGCACTGCATCGCAGTGCTAACTGTGCCACTAGAGATCCTGGTTCAAATCCAGGCTCTGTCGCAGCCGGCCGCGACCGGGAGACTCATGGGCGGTGCACAATTGGCCCAGCGTCGTCCAGGGTAGGGGAGGGAATGGCCGGCAGGGATGTAGCTCAGTTGATAGAGCATGGCGTTTGCAACGCCAGGGTTGTGGGTTTGATTCCCACAGGGGGCCAGTATAAAAAAATATGTATTCACTAACTGTAAGTCGCTCTGGATAAGAGCGTCTGGTTAATGTAAATGCTATGGTATAGGGTGGCCGGTCCCCAGCTAGAGCTGTCCCCGGAAATATATTTAAATAATTCAATGCTGTGTCCAATCAGATTTGCATGTAAACATTTTGTCTGTCCCTGTACCAAACTTGTTTGACCTTAGGAGAACGTTTGAAGAGTTATACATTATAATCACCGCATGAACACTCATGCCCACGGCCAGCAAGTGTTGCAACCAACAGCGTAGGCTACCAAACTTTGGTGATCCTAAAATTACTAGATAAACTAAGATTAAGACACTGTGGAGCCGGCACGAGATATGCTTCAGAAAACGTACCTCAATGCAGGGACGGGATATGCCACTGTACTCCACACTGATACATTGAGAAGATTGATAATAGATTTTAACTTGTTTTCCCGGGAAACTGCCCTGTTAGTCCTCATGCTAGCTAGCAGTAGATAGCTACCAATGGTACGTCATGTTGAACAACAAACACTGGCTGTGGTGGCTACTGCTAGCTAGCATGAGGATGAAAAGGGCAGTTTCCCGCAGGGGTTGGAACCAAAATTATTTTCGAATCATTTTGTTCTGAACAGAACCATTCTTTTTTTCGTTTCCGTTCCAATGTTCCGACCAGCAAAATAAAGTTCTGAACCGGTTCGAAAAGTTCCTTTTTAAACCTCTGAAAAAAGACAATCAAGCTATCAAGCTGTTGTTTACATGCATTGGACAGACAAGTGTAGGGCACAAGATGCGACTGGGGAGAGAGCGAGAGAGAGAGAGAGAGTGGAGGAGGAGGCTTGGCTTGAAGCGCTGGGCATATTGTCATGACATGCATTATCTGAATTAGGCCCACAGAATTATACCTACGGAGGAGCGGCTTCTATGGTGGAACTTTGACTCCAAATCAAATCAAATTATATTTGTCACATGCGTCAAATACAACAGGTGTAGACCTTACAGTGAAATGCTTACTGACAAGCCCTTAACCAACAATACAGTTTTAAGAAAAATAAGTGTTAAGTAAAAAATAGATAATTAAAATTAAAATTAAAAATATATATATTAAAGAACAGCAGTAAAATAACAGTAGTGAGGCTATATATAGGGGGTACCGGTACAGAGTCAATGTGCAGGGGCACAGGTTAGTCGAGGTAATTGAGGTCATATGTACATGTAGGTAGAGTTAAAGTTACTATGCATAGATAATAAACAGAGAGCGGCAGCAGCGTAAAAGGGGGGGGGGGGGGGGTAGAAGCTGTTTAGAAGCCTCTTGGACCTAGACTTGGCGCTCCGGTACCGCTTGCCGTGCGGTAGCAGAGAGAACAGTCTATGACTAGGGAGGCTGAACTTCCGAGAGTTGGCTTAATGTTTGACCAGATATAGCTAGCTAGCTAGCTAAGAAGCTATAGTATCCTTAACTAGCATTGAAAAAGTTAATCCATTCTTCTCTAATTAAAAATCTCTCTCCATAATGTCTGAATCTCGCTTGTAACGACAGTAGGCTCCAGTAGCCTATGCTTCAGAGAGGAGGGGCCACTGGCAGAGAGGAGGGGCCACTGGCAGAGAGGAGGGGCCACTGGCAGAGAGGAGGGGCCACTGGAATCCTTTTCTGAGTGAGGGCTTTGCATAGGCGCTTTGTTGCATTTTTTGTGGGACTGGAAAAAAATGCCCGGAACGTAAAATAAGTTTAAAATAACGGTTCTGTTCTGCAACAATATAGATCACTTTCGTTCCCGGTTCGGATTCTGTTCCTCTAAAAATTTTGTGATTTTCCAGTTTTTGGTTCTGTTCCCTGAACCGGGTGTCCACAAAAGTATGTGGACACCCCTTCAAATTAGTGGATTCGTATATTTCAGCCACACCCATATCTGACAGGTGTATAAAATTGAGCACACAGCCATGCAATCTCCATAGGAAACATTGGCAGTAGAATGGCCTTACTGAAGAGCTCAGTGACATTCAATGAGGTACCGTCATAGGATGTCACCTTTCCGACAAGTCAGTTCGTCAAATTTCTGCCCTGCTAGAGCTGCCACGGTCAACTGTAAGTGCTGTTATTGTGAAATGGAAATGTCTAGGAGCAACAACAGCTCAGCCGCGAAGTGGTAGGCCAAACAAGCTCACAGAACAGGACTGTCAAGTGCTAAAGCGCGTAGTGCGTAAAAATGGTCTGTCCTCGAATGCAACACTCACTACTGAGTTCCAAACTGCCTCTGGAAGCAACTTCAGCACAATAATTGTTAGTCGGGAGCTTCATGAAATGGGTTTCCGTGGCCGAGCAGCCGCACACAAGCCTAAGATCACCATGCGCAATGCCAAGCGTCGGCTGGAGTGGTGTAAAGCTCGCCGCCATTGGACTCTGGAGCAGTGGAAATGCGTTCTCTGGAGTGATGAAGCACGCTTCACTATCTGGCAGTCCGACGGATGAATCTGGGTTTGGCTGATGCCAGGAAAACGCTACCTGCCCGAATGCATAGTGCCAACTGTAAAGTTTGGTGGAGGAGGAATAATGGTCTGGGGCTGTTTTTCATGGTTCATTCTAGGCCCCTTAGTTCCAGTGAAGGGAAATCTTAACGCTACAGCATACAATGACATTCTAGACGATTCTGTGCTTCCAACTTTCTGGCAACAGTTTGGGGAAGGCCCTTTCCTGTTTCAGCATGACAATGCCCCCGTGCACAAAGCGAGGTCCATACAGAAATGGTTTGTTGTCGAGATCAGTGTGGAAGAACTTGACTGGCCTGCACAGAGCCCTGACCTCAATCCCATCGAACACCTTTGGAATGAATTGGAACGCCAACTGCGAGCCAGGCCTAATCGCCAAATATCAGTGCCCGACCTCACTAATGCTCTTCCCAGAAGAGTGGAGGCTGTTATAGCAGCAAAGGGGGGACCAACTCCATATTAATGCCCTTGATCTTGGTATGAGATGTTCGACGAGCAGGTGTCCACATACTTCTGGTCATGTAATGTACATAGCGTCTCCCTAATGTGTAATGTGGTGTAATGTCATAGAGAGGAAGCTTTGCATAGTTAACGTTAGCCAGCTTGCTATCAATAATGTTTCAACTCGAACTGGCTAGCTAAGAAGATCCCTATGCTAGCTAATGTTAGCTAGCTAGCCAATTCATTTAAACTCGGACAAAGATATTGATAACTAACCCGGATTTGCAAGTTAGGTACCTAGTTACTTTTATGAGAACAGGCATGATGTTTGGGTTAGCACTTGCTCTCGATAACTGGAGGCATTCTGCCTTTACAGTAATGGAACTGGGAGTCATGATCAAGGACTAGGTTAGTTAGCACTAGGACATCTAGTGGTGGTTCTGTCTCTTGTCTCATCTAGTGGTGGTTCTGTCTCTTGTCTCATCAGTGGTGGTTCTGTCTCTTGTCTCATCTAGTGGTGGTTCTGTCTCTTGTTGTCCCATCTAGTGGTGGTTCTGTCTCTTGTTGTCTCATCTAGTGGTGGTTCTGTCTCTTACATTTACATTTACATTTACGTCATTTAGCAGACGCTCTTATCCAGAGCGACTTACAGTTAGTGAATACATATATATATTTTTTATACTGGCCCCCCGTGGGAATCGAACCCACAACCCTGGCGTTGCAAACGCCATGCTCTATCAACATCCCTGCCGGCCATTCCCTCCCCTACCCTGGACGAATTGTGCGCCGCCCATGAGTCTCCCGGTCGCGGCCGGCTGCGACAGAGCCTGGATTGTCTCTTGTCTCATCTAGTGGTGGTTCTGTCTCTTGTCTCATCTAGTGGTGGTTCTGTCTCTTGTTGTCTCATCTAGTGGTGGTTCTGTCTCTTGTTGTCTCATTTAGTGGTGGTTCTGTCTCTTGTCTCATCTAGTGGTGGTTCTGTCTCTTGTTGTCCCATCTAGTGGTGGTTCTGTCTCTTGTTGTCTCATCTAGAGGTGGTTCTGTCTCTTGTCCCATCTAGTGGTGGTTCTGTCACTTGTTGTCCCATCTAGGTGGTTGTCTCTTGTTGTCTCATCTAGTGGTGGTTCTGTCTCTTGTTGTCTCATCTAGTGGTGGTTCTGTCTCTTGTCTCATCTAGTGGTGGTTCTGTCTCTTGTTGTCTCATCTAGTGGTGGTTCTGTCTCTTGTTGTCTCATCAGTGGTGGTTCTGTCTCTTGTCTCATCTAGTGGTGGTTCTGTCTCTTGTTGTCCCATCTAGTGGTGGTTCTGTCTCTTGTTGTCTCATCTAGTGGTGGTTCTGTCTCTTGTCTCATCTAGTGGTGGTTCTGTCTCTTGTCTCATCTAGTGGTGGTTCTGTCTCTTGTTGTCTCATCTAGTGGTGGTTCTGTCTCTTGATGTCTCATCTAGTGGTGGTTCTGTCTCTTGTCTCATCTAGTGGTGGTTCTGTCTCTTGTTGTCCCATCTAGTGGTGGTTCTGTCTCTTGTTGTCTCATCTAGAGGTGGTTCTGTCTCTTGTCTCATCTAGTGGTGGTTCTGTCTCTTGTTGTCCCATCTAGGTGGTTCTGTCTCTTGTTGTCTCATGTAGTGGTGGTTCTGTCTCTTGTTGTCTCATCTAGTGGTGGTTCTGTCTCTTGTCTCATCTAGTGGTGGTTCTGTCTCTTGTTGTCTCATCTAGTGGTGGTTCTGTCTCTTGTTGTCTCATCTAGTGGTGGTTCTGTCTCTTGTTGTCCCATTTAGTGGTGGTTCTGTCTCTTGTTGTCTCATCTAGTGGTGGTTCTGTCTCTTGTCCCATCTAGTGGTGGTTCTGTCTCTTGTTCTCTCATCTAGTGGTGGTTCTGTCTCTTGTTGTCCCATCTAGTGGTGGTTCTGTCTCTTGTTGTCTCATCTAGTGGTGGTTCTGTCTCTTGTCTCATCTAGTGGTGGTTCTGTCTCTTGTCTTATCTAGTGGTGGTTCTGTCTCTTGTTGTCTCATCTAGTGGTGGTTCTGTCTCTTGTCCCATCTAGTGGTGGTTCTGTCTCTTGTTGTCCCATCTAGTGGTGGTTCTGTCTCTTGTTGTCTTATCTAGTGGTGGTTCTGTCTCTTGTTGTCTCATCTAGTGGTGGTTCTGTCTCTTGTCTCATCTAGTGGTGGTTCTGTCTCTTGTTGTCTCATCTAGTGGTGGTTCTGTCTCTTGTTGTCTCATCTAGTGGTGGTTCTGTCTCTTGTCTCATCTAGTGGTGGTTCTGTCTCTTGTTGTCCCATCTAGTGGTGGTTCTGTCTCTTGTTGTCTCATCTAGTGGTGGTTCTGTCTCTTGTCTCATCTAGTGGTGGTTCTGTCTCTTGTTGTCCCATCTAGTGGTGGTTCTGTCTCTTGTTGTCCCATCTAGTGGTGGTTCTGTCTCTTGTTTGATCTAGTGGTGGTTCTGTCTCTTGTCTCATCTAGTGGTGGTTCTGTCTCTTGTTGTCTCATCTAGTGGTGGTTCTGTCTCTTGTTGTCCCATCTAGTGGTGATTCTGTCTCTTGTCTCATCTAGTGGTGGTTCTGTCTCTTGTCTCATCTAGTGGTGGTTCTGTCTCTTGTTGTCCCATCTAGTGGTGGTTCTGTCTCTTGTTGTCCCATCTAGTGGTGGTTCTGTCTCTTGTTGTCCCATTTAGTGGTGGTTCTGTCTCTTGTTTGATCTAGTGGTGGTTCTGTCTCTTGTTGTCTCATCTAGTGACTACAATGGGAAGCACAGCCGCGACCTTCCCAGTGACACAAGCCTACCAGACGAGCTAAATCACTTCTATGCTCACTTCGAGGCAAGCAACACTGAAGCATGCATGAGAGCATCAGCTGTTCCGGGTGACTATGTGATCACGCTATCCGTAGCCGATGTGAGTAAGACTTTTAAGCAGGTCAACATTCACAAGGCCGCAGGGCCAGACGGATTACCAGGACGTGTACTCCGAGCATGCGCTGACCAACTGGCAAGTGTCTTCACTGACATTTTCAACCTGTCCCTGACTGAGTCTGTAATACAAACATGTTTCAAGCAGACCACCATAGTCCCTGTGCCCAAGGACACTAAGATAACCTGCCTAAATGACTACCGACCCGTAGCACTCACGTCTGTAGCCATGAAGTGCTTTGAAAGGCTGGTCATGGCTCACATCAACACCATTATCCCAGAAGCCCTAGAACCACTCCAATTTGCATACCGCCCCAACAGATCCACAGATGATGCAATCTCTATTGCACTCCACACTGCCCTTTCCCACGTGGACAAGAGGAACACTTACGTGAGAATGCTATTCATTGACTACAGCTCAGCGTTCAACACCATAGTGCTCTCAAAGCTCATCACTAAGCTGAGGACCTTGGGACTAAACACCTACCTCTGCAACTGGATCTTGGACTTCCTGACGGGCCACCCCCAGGTGGTAAGGGTAGGTAACAACACATCTGCCACACTGATCCTCAACACGGGGGCCCCTCAGGGGTGCGTGCTCAGTCCCCTCCTGTACTCCCTGTTCACCCATGACTGCATGGCTAGGCACAACTCCAACACCATCATTAAGTTTGCCGCGACACAACAGTGGTAGGCCTGATCACCGACAACGATGAGACAGCCTATAGGGAGGAGGTCAGAGACCTGGCCATGTGGTGCCAGGATAACAACCTCTCCCTCAACGTGATCAAGACAAAGGAGATGATTGTGGACTACAGGAATAAAATGAGGACTGAGCACGCCCCCATTCTCATCGACAGGGCTGTAGTGGAACAGGTTGAGAGCTTCAAGTTCCTTGGTGTCCACATCACCAACAAACTATCATTGTCCAAACACACCAAGACAGTCGTGAAGAGGGCACAACAAAGCCTATTCCCCCTCAGGAGACTGAAAAGATTGGTCATGGATCCTCAGATCCTCAAAACGTTCTAAAGCTGCACCATCGAGAGCACCCTGACTGGTTGCATCAACGCCTGATATGGCAACTTCTCGGCCTCCGACCGCAAGGCACTACAGAGGGTAGTGCGTACGGCCCAGTAAATCACTGGGGCCAACCTTCCTGCCATCCAGGACCTCTATACCAGGCGGTGTCAGAGGAAGGCCCTAAAAATGGTCAAAGACTCCAGCCACCCTAGTCATAGACTGTTCTCTCTGCTACCGCACGGCAAGCAGTACCGGAGCGCCAAGTCTAGGTCCAAAAGGCTCCTTAACAGCTTCTACCCCCAAGCCATAAGACTCCTGAACAGCCAATCAGGGCTACCCAGATTATTTGCATTCACTGTAAGGTCTACACCTGTTGTATTCGGCGCATGTGGCAAATAACATTTGATTTGATTTGGGCATTCTGTACCTATTTGAGCTCTCTTCTCTCCCATGTTTCATTTGGGCATTCTGTACCTATTTGTTTTGTTAACAAATGCCAGGAATATGTTGGTACAGAGATTCTAGTTCAGCATCTTCAATGTACAGTATGTTTTAGTCTGCCAGTTACTCTGCAATAAACAAACTGCTTCTTTAAACACGTTGTCCTATCATCAATACTTTTTTTTCAAATTAAGATGAGAATATTCCTTAATTTTCAAATGTCCTGTTATATTCCTTGATATGAGTATTTTTGGTAATAAGAAGTTCAATCATTTATTTAGCTTTCTGTTTTAACAAGGTGCTTAGCGTTGATTGGCATGGTACTAAGAGACATATACCAGTAATTACTTTACGTGATTTTTCAAGCATACTTATCATTCTGCAATTCTGTAACATATAAATGTTGTACTTCAGAGTCACCACTATGGATGCGGTTCCATCCACCCATGGGAGAACGTTACCGTTGCCCGGTGTATTACTCCCCCTACAGTACATGACAGCATGTGCAGTAGCGTGCACGTGCACAACAAAACGTGTTGCTCTCGGGGAGTTGCCGCGCCTCCAAATCAGCTCTCCTCAACCAAGGCCTGCAATACCTTGAGCATAGGTGTTCCATTGGTTCCACACGTTGTGATAACGATTAGCACAGTCATCCTTTAATGTAATTAATCAATCATCATTCCACCATTATGCTTTCTCTGAAATCATTGTAGAAATTGAAGAACGAATGGAAACATTAGCAGCATAATGACAGAGGGAGTGCTAATAATGACAGAGGGAGTGCTAATAATGACAGAGGGAGTGCTAATAATGACAGAGGGAGTGCTAATAATGACAGAGGGAGTGCTAATAATGACAGAGGGAGTGCTAATAATGACAGAGGGAGTGCTAATAATGACAGAGGGAGTGCTAATAATGACAGAGGGAGTGCTAATAATGACAGAGGGAGTGCTAATAATGATTTCCCCATTTCAAAATAAATTGTAGAGTACAACTGATAATTGAAAACTATTGCAATCAACAACAAAAAAACTGAAGGCCTGAAACTGAAAGACTACAACATCTTAAATTGTTCATGCTATGGCGGTGTTAATTCAAATGAACTATTGGCCAACACAGAGCAGAGTTTGGGCCTCGCCAGCCTTCCATAAACATGTCATTACTTTACCATGCGTGTGGGCGTGTTCCTCTGTAAAGGAGAGTCGCCCTGATTGGCTGTTCAGCGCCATGCAGCCTCTGTGACTGGTCGGCGATACTTCAGTAAGGACCAGGGGCAAGCAGCTCCATCCCTTCCCCTATGCCTTCATCAATAGATCCGGTCTAACCAGGGGTTATTCATTTATGGATGAATGGTCCAGACTATGCAACATCCAGCCAGGTGTGAACATTAATGTGACGCACGTTATTAGTCAAGGACGGATTGTTTTAGTAGTTTACGGTACCTGCCCCTATAGCCCAGAGGGTTACGGTACCTGCCCCTATAGCCCAGAGGGTTACGGTACCTGCCCCTATAGCCCAGAGGGTTACGGTACCTGCCCCTATAGCCCAGAGGGTTACGGTACCTGCCCCTATAGCCCAGAGGGTTACGGTACCTGCCCCTATAGCCCAGAGGGTTACGGTACCTGCCCCTATAGCCCAGAGGGTTACGGTACCTGCCCCTATAGCCCAGAGGGTTACGGTACCTGCCCCTATAGCCCAGAGGGTTACGGTACCTGCCCCTATAGCCCAGAGGGTTACGGTACCTGCCCCTATAGCCCAGAGGGTTACGGTACCTGCCCCTATAGCCCAGAGGGTTACGGTACCTGCCCCTATAGCCCAGAGGGTTACGGTACCTGCCCCTATAGCCCAGAGGGTTACGGTACCTGCCCCTATAGCCCAGAGGGTTACGGTACCTGCCCCTATAGCCCAGAGGGTTACGGTACCTGCCCCTATAGCCCAGAGGGTTACGGTACCTGCCCCTATAGCCCAGAGGGTTACGGTACCGGTACTATAGCCCAGAGGGTTACGGTACCTGCCCCTATAGCCCAGAGGGTTACGGTACCTGCCCCTATAGCCCAGAGGGTTACGGTACCTGCCCCTATAGCCCAGAGGGTTACGGTACCTGCCCCTATAGCCCAGAGGGTTACGGTACCTGCCCCTATAGCCCAGAGGGTTACGGTACCTGCCCCTATAGCCCAGAGGGTTACGGTACCTGCCCCTATAGCCCAGAGGGTTACGGTACCTGCCCCTATAGCCCAGAGGGTTACGGTACCTGCCCCTATAGCCCAGAGGGTTTACAGGTCAACCCTGACCCAACCCCTGGTTAACCTCCCCTATGGTCCTGATGCCACCTTCATACCTGCCTTGCCATAACGTGGAAGCGCTGATGCTCCGGTCCAACAAACACCTCCAAACAATTGTTTTTATATTTTCAGTCAGATTTTATTTAGAGGCGGCGCTTGTTGGCTCCAGAGTGCCGTCGGAACGACACTTTTCAATCGCAGTAAAAAAGAGTTTGAGCAGGATCAGAGTTCGAGCTGGGGGTCGACTGCATCTGGGGGGGTGATTGCTGTTTTCGGCCAGATTTTTCTATTTTATTTTGTATTCTCTTGTTTTTTTTATACTTTGCAGTTGAATTTCATTTCCCTGTGATTTGATTCCATATCAAGGATTTGCCTTAAGATCATGAACAAACTATATGTGGGGAATTTGAGTCCTTTGGTCACTGTCGAGGACTTGAAGCAGCTCTTTGGCGAGAAGAAGCTTCCTGGGGCCGAGCAGGTTCTGCTCAAATCCGGCTATGCTTTTGTGGACTTCCCCGACCAAAACTGGGCCATAAAAGCTATTGAGACACTCTCTGGTAAGTGTCTGTTAGTCTGCAGGGGCTGATGCAGGAATGTCACCGCGACCGGGCTGAAACCCTCAAAACAATTAATGGTAAAATAAATGATTATAAATGATTATTACTTTACCAGTAATTGGCTCGGGACTGTATTGGATACGCGCGGTTACATCAATGCCATAGTTGACTCACACTCACTCCGTCATGGTTAAAAAAATATATCGCAAATTACAGATCATACACACTCACCAATGTCATCCCTGTATACGTAAATAAAACAGGACTCATTGTAACGTAATAACGCATAATACCTATAGTTAGGAGATGCCGATGTGTAGATGGGCTCTACTTTGTAATCAACCATTGGAATGCACGGGATGGTCTGATGTTCGGGGAGGCATAATTATTTTTCAGTTATTTTTTATCTTGATTTTATTGAAAAGAACCGACCAAAGTAACCGTAGAGAATGTGTCAAATCCATGTTCCTATGATGCCTGGGTATGTTTTTACGAGGTGTCTTAAAGGTAGGTGATGGGTGTCCGGAGATAAGGAGGAATAAACAGGTAGCTGGGGGGACGAGGTGAAAGGCTAATTCCGAGCTGCGCCAGGCCACTAAGACAACGCTACGAGAAGAGGGAATCATGTCGGAGTTTAGTACTTCTACACAGAATCACAACAGATTTATGGACTTGAAGAACATATACCTAAGAGAGCAAGTCATTCCTCTCTCTCTCTCTAGGCTCACCTCTGATCTTGCATTCTTTACAGAGAAAGAAATATCCTAATTGCTGAGAGGTTTGTGGGAGTGGAAAGCATGGCTGCCCATTCCTCATCGTAAGCTTTTAAATATGAGCTCATCAAGCCTTTTTGGCTCCTATTTTCTCTTAAATGTGATTCACAAAATTGTTATTTAACGGATATCTTATCAAATAGATATTACTGGGCAACATGCAGGCCTAATAAAATAGTGCAAATGCCAATTTCGTACCAGTTAATAGAGCCAGATGATATCGGCTAACTGCATGGTGAATGATGGTTTGGCTGTGTCAGTGGCTTTGCATGAACTGATACAAGTTGTTACAGTCATCAGTCTTGTCAATGGCAACATGCTACAGTAGCCATATGCTATATTACATTGTTAACAATAACATATTCGTCTCATACTTACAGGTAAAGTTGAATTACATGGGAAGGTGCTTGAGGTAGACTACTCTGTTCCCAAAAAGCTAAGGTAATGATTGTCTAATTAATGTCTTTATATCTGGTCACCTGGTCTGTCTGTCTGTCTGTCTGTCCCACTGCCTGCCTGCCTGCCGGTCTGTCTGTCTGTCTGTCTGTCTGTTGTCCCACTGTCTGTCTGTCTGTTGTCCCTAACTGTCTGTCTGTCTGTCCTCAAACCTGTAGCATAGCTGTCCAATGGAGTGACATGTTATTTTTGTTGCTTTGTTTTGTTTGTAATGCATATATTATGGAAGTATTTGTATCAGCCCAGAAGTTGTTTTTATATATATAACATTTTTGATGTAAATGCAGTGGAATAACACTTTATATATTATGTAATAACTATACATTTATTATGATACAATGGGCGAAGTATAACACTTCCTGTTTCAATGGCCTCAGTGAATGATGTAATCCATGTTCAGAGCCTACTCCTGGTTTTAGGTGGCCCATACAAATACTAGATGAGAAACACACATGCATACATTTGTTAACTTTTTGTAGTTCATTTTGTGTGCTGGTTTTTTGGAGTTGGGTTTGATTCATTGTCTCAGAAACACTTGATTGATTAATTGGCTCGGAAACACGGATTGATTGATTGGCTCAGAAACACTGATTGATTCATTGGCTCAGAAACACTGATTGATTAATTGGCTCAGAAACACTTAGTTGATTAATTGCCTCAGAAACACTTGATTGATTAATTGCCTCAGAAACACTTGATTGATTAATTGGCTCAGAAACACTGATTGATTCATTGGCTCAGAAACACTGATTGATTCATTGGCTCAGACACACTGATTGATTCATTGGTTCAGACACACTGATTGATTCATTGGCTCAGACACACTGATTGATTCATTGGCTCAGAAACACTGATTGATTCATTGGCTCAGAAACACTGATTGATTCGTTGGCTCAGAAACACTGATTGATTCGTTGGCTCAGACACACTGATTGATTCATTGGCTCAGACACAGTGATTTATTCATTGGCTCAGAAACACTGATTGATTCATTGGTTCAGACACACTGATTGATTCATTGGCTCAGAAACACTGATTGATTCGTTGGCTCAGACACACTGATTGATTCATTGGCTCAGACACAGTGATTGATTCATTGGCTCAGACACACTGATTTATTCATTGGCTCAGACACACTGATTGATTCATTGGCTAAGACACACTGATTGATTCATTGGCTCAGACACACTGATTGATTCATTGGCTCAGAAACACTTGATTGATTCATTGGCTCAGAAACACTGATTGATTCATTGGCTCAGACACACTGATTGATTCATTGGTTCAGACACACTGATTGATTCATTGGCTCAGACACACTGATTGATTCATTGGCTCAGAAACACTGATTGATTCATTGGCTCAGAAACACTGATTGATTCATTGGCTCAGAAACACTGATTGATTCGTTGGCTCAGACACACTGATTGATTCATTGGCTCAGACACACTGATTGATTCATTGGCTCAGACACAGTGATTGATTCATTGGCTCAGACACTGATTGATTAATTGGCTCAGACACTGATTGATTCATTGGCTCAGACACTGATTGATTCATTGGCTCAGACACTGATTGATTCATTGGCTCAGACACTGCAACGTATAGACCAGATGAGTAGCATGCTCATCTGGTCTACCTTTGTGCTCTACCTTGTGTGTGTTGGGAATTATGATCTCGTAATTAAACATTGTTGGACGCCAGAGTCAGACATTATGATTATTCTGCATTAAACGTTGTCCACATAGGCCTACCTAATGGTCTATAGTTTGATCTAACAACACATAGGCCTACCTAATGGTCTATAGTTTGATCTAACAACACATAGGCCTACCTAATGGTCTATAGTTTGATCTAACAACACACAGTGTAATACCTGTAGGCTTGTTGTAACCCTAACCCTAACCCTAACCCTAACCCTAACCCTAACCCCTAACCCCAACCCTAACCCTAACCCCTAACCCCTAACCCTAACCCTAACCCTAACCCTAACCCCTAACCCTAACCCTAACCCCTAACCCCTAACCCTAACCCTAACCCTAACCCTAACCCTAATCCTATTGCTTGGGCCTGTTGGAATGAATGATAATGTAAACTCAATGGTGCAATAGCGTTAAAAAACGCTATCTCGCCCTCAACATGATCACGTTCCCTTCCTCACACAAGGTACAGGGATTTCCAAAAGACAGCGTTGTGTGACATGAAGGTAAATATTCAGACCCCTTGTGGAGGAAGGATACGTGACCTCTGCTTTATGTGTTTCCTCCCCCATCTCCCCCATCTCCCCCATCTCCCCCTCTCACCAACACTGGTAGCCTCTCCTGCATGCAGAATACCCCTCTGACATCACCAGGGCCGTGCACAGACCTTTTTGGGAGCAGGTGCAAAAAGGAAAAAAAGTGACCACGGTCACAGACTAGTTGGTCATTATTTAGGAACTTCTGAACACTCTAGAGCTTTAGAGGCTTTAAGGGCGAAGGGGCGGAGCCTGGACATGTCACTCATAAGTTGCTAGAGCTCTTCTGAAATGCTAATATATATACACACAGCGCCTTGCAAAAGGTTTTGGTTGCATTACAACCTGTAATTTAAATGGAATTTTATTTGGATTTCATGTAATGGACATACACAAAATAGTCCAAATTGGTGAAGTGAAATGAAAAAAATAACTTGTTTCAAAAAATTCTAAAAAAGAAATAATGGAAAAGTGTTGCGTGCATATGTATTCACCCCCTTTGCTATGAAGCCCGTAAATAAGATCTGCTGCAACCAATTACCTTCAGAAGTCACATAATGAGTTAAATAAAGTCCACCTGTGTGCAATCTAAGTGTCACATGATCTTTCACATCATCTCAGTATATATACACCTGTTCCGAAAGGCCCCAGAGTCTGCAACACCACTAAGCAAGGGGCACCACCAAGCAAGCGGCACCATGAAGACCAAGGAGCTCTCCAAACAGGTCAGGGACAAAGTTGTGGAGAAGTACAGATCAGGGTTGGGTTATAAAAAAATATCAGAAACTTTGAACATCCCACGGAGCACCATTAAATCCATTATTAAAAAATTGAAAGAATATGGCACCACAACAAACCTGTCAAGAGAGGGCCGCCCACCAAAACTCACCGACCAGGCAAGGAGTGCATTGTCTTATTTCTTGTTTGTTTCACCCAAAAAAATATTTTGCAACTTCAAAGTGGTAGGCATGTTGTGTAAATCAAATGATACAAACCCCCACAAAAAACTAATTTAATTCCAGGTTGTAAGGCAACAAAATAGGAAAAATGCCAAGGGGGGTGAATACTTTCGCAAGCCACTGTATATATATATATATATATATATATATATATTGTGTAGCCCTTTCAAAAACCTTCCTTTTGCACCAGAGCTTAGAGGACAGTCTCTATATGATCTGTAGGCCTGTGTCACAGATGCATCAATGCTGCCTGCTTTCTCTTCTATGCTCAAAACAAGTGTCATGAGAAAGTGTATGGTATGGCGCCACACTGTCTTCAGTGGAGAGTCTGTCATGCTGCCATGGTGACTCTGTCATGCTGCCATGGTGACTCTGATGCTGCCATGGTGACTCTGTCATGCTGCCATGGTGACTGTCATGCTGCCATGGTGACTCTGTCATGCTGCCATGGTGACTCTGTCATGCTGCCATGGTGACTGTCATGCTGCCATGGTGACTCTGTCAGGCTGCCATGGTGACTCTGTCATGCTGCCATGGTGACTCTGTCATGCTGCCATGGTGACTCTGTCATGCTGCCATGGTGACTCTGTCAGGCTGCCATGGTGACTCTGTCAGGCTGCCATGGTGACTCTGTCAGGCTGCCATGGTGACTCTGATGCTGCCATGGTGACTCTGTCATGCTGCCATGGTGACTGTCATGCTGCCATGGTGACTCTGTCATGCTGCCATGGTGACTCTGTCATGCTGCCATGGTGACTCTGTCATGCTGCCATGGTGACTCTGTCAGGCTGCCATGGTGACTCTGTCATGCTGCCATGGTGACTCTGTCATGCTGCCATGGTGACTCTGTCAGGCTGCCATGGTGACTCTGTCAGGCTGCCATGGTGACTCTGTCAGGCTGCCATGGTGACTCTGTCATGCTGCCATGGTGACTCTGTCAGGCTGCCATGGTGACTCTGTCATGCTGCCATGGTGACTCTGTCATGCTGCCATGGTGACTCTGTCAGGATGCCATGGTGACTCTGTCAGGCTGCCATGGTGACTCTGTCAGGCTGCCATGGTGACTCTGTCAGGCTGCCATGGTGACTCTGTCATGCTGCCATGGTGACTCTGTCATGCTGCCATGGTGACTCTGTCAGGCTGCCATGGTGACTCTGTCATGCTGCCATGGTGACTCTGTCATGCTGCCATGGTGACTCTGTCAGGCTGCCATGGTGACTCTGTCAGGCTGCCATGGTGACTCTGTCATGCTGCCATGGTGACTCTGTCATGCTGCAGTGTGTCTGAGCCAATTAATCAATCAGTGTCTGAGCCAATGAATCAATCAGTGTGTCTGAGCCAATGAATCAATCAGTGTGTCTGAGCCAATGAATCAATCACTGTGTCTGAGCCAATGAATCAATCAGTGTGTCTGAGCCAACGAATCAATCAGTGTGTCTGAGCCAACGAATCAATCAGTGTTTCTGAGCCAATGAATCAATCCGTGTTTCTGAGCCAATGAATCAATCAGTGTTTCTGAGCCAATGAATCAATCAGTGTGTCTGAGCCAATGAATCAATCAGTGTTTCTGAGCCAATGAATCAATCAGTGTGTCTGAACCAATGACTCAATCAGTGTGTCTGAGCCAATGAATCAATCAGTGTTTCTGAGCCAATGAATCAATCAGTGTGTCTGATGGAGGTAGATATGTATAGGGGTAAGGGGACAGGGATACTGGAGTGATGGAGGTAGATATGTATAGGGGTAAGGGGACAGGGATACTGGAGTGATGGAGGTAGATATGTATAGGGGTCAGGTGACTATATACAGGGTCAGTTCAATACCATATTAACAATGTGCAGGGATACTGGAGTGATGGAGGTAGATATGTATAGGGGTAAGGTGACAGGGATACTGGAGTGATGGAGGTAGATATGTATAGGGGTAAGGGGACAGGGATACTGGAGTGATGGAGGTAGATATGTATAGGGGTCAGGGGACAGGGATACTGGAGTGATGGAGGTAGATATGTATAGGGGTCAGGGGACAGGGATACTGGAGTGATGGAGGTAGATATGTATAGGGGTAAGGGGACAGGGATACTGGAGTGATGGAGGTAGATATGTATAGGGGTAAGGGGACAGGGATACTGGAGTGATGGAGGTAGATATGTATAGGGGTCAGGGGACAGGGATACTGGAGTGATGGAGGTAGATATGTATAGGGGTAAGGTGACTATATACAGGGTCAGTTCAATACCATATTAACAATGTGCAGGGATACTGGAGTGATGGAGGTAGATATGTATAGGGGTAAGGTGACTATATACAGGGTCAGTTCCAGTACCATATTAACAATGTGCAGGGATACTGGAGTGATGGAGGTAGATATGTATAGGGGTCAGGTGACTATATACAGGGTCAGTTCCAGTACCATATTAACAATGTGCAGGGATACTGGAGTGATAGAGGTAGATATGTATAGGGGTAAGGAGACAGGGATACTGGAGTGATGGAGGTAGATATGTATAGGGGTAAGGGGACAGGGATACTGGAGTGATGGAGGTAGATATGTATAGGGGTAAGGTGACAGGGATACTGGAGTGATGGAGGTAGATATGTATAGGGGTAAGGAGACAGGGATACTGGAGTGATGGAGGTAGATATGTATAGGGGTAAGGAGACAGGGATAGTGGAGTGATGGAGGTAGATATGTATAGGGGTAAGGGGACAGGGATACTGGAGTGATGGAGGTAGATATGTATAGGGGTAAGGAGACAGGGATACTGGAGTGATGGAGGTAGATATGTATAGGGGTAAGGAGACAGGGATAGTGGAGTGATGGAGGTAGATATGTATAGGGGTAAGGGGACAGGGATACTGGAGTGATGGAGGTAGATATGGATACCTGTACCCCTATACATATCTACCTCCATCATTCCAGATATTAGATAAACAGAGTAGCAGCAGCTTGTATAGGAGTGGGTGTGTAGAGTCAGTATAAATATATGTGCATATTATATGTGAGTGATCAGATGATGGAGTGAGTGAGTGTGTGTGTTGGAGTGACAGTGTGTGTGAGTGATCAGATGATGGAGTGAGTGTGAGTGTGTGTGTTGGAGTGACAGTGTGTGTGAGTGATCAGATGATGGAGTGAGTGAGTGTGTGTGTTGGAGTGACAGTGTGTGTGAGTGATCAGATGATGGAGTGAGTGTGTATAAAGATACATGGTGAACTCAGATAGTCAGTGTAGCTATTCTGTCAGCTATTTATCAGTCTTATTGCTTGGGGGTAGAAGCTGTTCAAGAACCTGTTGGTGCCAGACTTGCCATGCGGAAGCAGAGAGAATAGTCTATGGTGTGGGTGGTTGGAGTCTTTAACGATTTGTGTATAAAGACAGTGCAAAAATAAAAGGTGAATAGAGGGGGGGACAATGCAAATAGTCCGGGTAGCCCTGATTAGCTGTTCAGGAGTCTTATGGCTTGGGGGTAGAAGCTGTTAAGGAGCCTTTTGGACCTAGACTTGGCGCTGCGGTACCGCTTGCCGTGCGGTAGCAGAGAGAACAGTCTATGACTAGGGTGGCTGGAGTCTTTGACCAATTTTAGGGCCTTCCTCTGACACCTGGTATAGAGGTCCTGGATGGCAGGAAGCTTGGCCCCAGTGATGTACTGGGCCTTACGCACTACCCTCTGTAGTGCCTTGCAGTCGGAGGCCGAGCAGTTGCCATACCAGGCGGTGATGCACCCAGTCAGGATGTTCTCGATGGTGCAGCTGTAGAACTCTTTGAGGACCCATGCCAAATATTTTCAGTCTCCTGAGGGGGAATAGGCTTTGTCGTGCCCTCTTCACGACTGTCTTGGTGTGTTTGGACCATGATAGTTTGTTGGTGATGTGGACACCAAGGAACTTGAAGCTCTCAACCTGTTCCACTACAGCCCCGTCGATGAGAATGGGGGCATGCTCAGTTCTCTTTTTTTTCCTGTAGTCCACAATCATCTCCTTTGTCTTGGTCACGTTGAGGGAGAGGTTGTTGTCCTGGCACCACACGGCCAGGTCTCTGACCTCCTCCCTATAGGCTGTCTCATCATTATGCATTTTACCTATGTTTATTTATTCAGTAAATATTATTCAACATGTCCTCACCTGGGATTTGAACTCACAACCTCTTGGTTCACAGCATCCGATCTTCCTGCTACACCACCATGTCTATATCAATGACTGAGTTCACCTGTATTAACTGAGTTCACCTGTATTAACTGAGTTCACCTGTATTAACTGAGTTCACCTGTATTAACTGATTTCACTTTGGACTTCAAAGTCAATCTCAGCTTTGTTAAAAATACTCAAGAAAAACTATTATATTTATCATAGTGATTCAGGAGTAACATTAAAACAGAATAATATGCCATACCAACATTAGACAACTATATAGAAAACCCTCAAATTGTTGAAATAAGTCATTGAATGTGTGCACTAACTAACTGTACGTCGCTCTGGAGAAGAGCTCTGCTAAATGACTGAAATGTTTTTTTTAAATAGTCTGATTAACTGGTAACTAAAGTAGCTATATGCAGAGATGTATTATAGTTAAGGAATCTGACCCAAATCCAGAGGTTGTGAGTTCAAATCCCAGACGGGGTCATATAATCTTTATTTATTTATTTATTTCACCTTTATTTAACCAGGTAAGCCAGTTGAGTTCTCATTTACAACTGCGACCTGGCCAAGATAAAGCAAAGCAGTGCGATAAAAACAACAACACAGAGTTACATATGGGGTAAACAAAACATAAAGTCAAAAATACAACAGAAAATATATATACAGTGTGTGCAAATGTAGCAAGTTATGGAGGTAAGGCAATAAATAGGCCATAGTGCAAAAATAATTACAATTTAGTATTAACACTGGAGTGATAGATGTGCAAAAGATGATGTGCAAATAGAGATACTGGGGTGCAAATGAGCAAAATAAATAACAATATAGGGATGAGGTAGTTGGGTGGGCTAATTTCAGATGGGCTGTGTACAGGTGCAGTGATCGGTAAGGTGCTCTGACAACTGATGCTTAAAGTTAGTGAGGGAGATAAGAGTCTCCAGCTCCAGAGATTTTTGCAGTTCGTTCCAGTCATTGGCAGCAGAGAACTGGAAGGAATGGCGGCCAAAGGAGGTGTTGGCTTTGGGGATGACCAGTGAGATATACCTGCTGGAGCGCATACTACGGGTGGGTGTTGCTATGGTGACCAATGAGCTAAGATAAGGCGGGGATTTGCCTAGCAGTAATTTATAGATGACCTGGAGCCAGTGGGTTTGGCGACGAATATGTAGTGAGGACCAGCCAACGAGAGCGTACAGGTCACAGTGGTCGGTAGTATATTGAAGAGTCTATACTAAGTGATCATGTCAAATGTAATCATATTGATTAAAGATGTTTACACTGTTTTAGCTGAACAGCGAACCACTTACCTTAAAACCCTCATACCATTTCATTACTTCCTTACAAAAAATAAACACATGAAATGTGCAGTTTGTGAAATAGCTGTTTTCACATGTTGAGCTCAAAAGAGACACATGAGGTCAGTTGTTTACATGTGAAACTATATTCACATGTATTGCATTGAGTTCACATGTTACCGTCCCCTGTTGGTCTTGTTCGGTCTTGTCACTTGTTTCTCTGTATAAAAAATATCACCAAAACAATAAAACAATACAAATACATTACGTTTCAAAACGTTCAGCACATTGAACATTGAACATTAGTGTATCTTGTCCCTCTGCTGGATGTCTGCATGTTGATTCCAACCTTAAAAGTAACAACCAAGGAAGTAAGCAGGTCTGTGAGGAAATGCCTTTGTCACATCATCTGGATAAGGGCATTTCTGTGCTGTACTGATAGGACAGATGGACTGCATTGTAGAAATGGCCCTATGATGTCGTATTACTTAGCCTGTATAAGGCTACTGACCCAGAACAGAGTGGCACGTCTTGCTCTTCACTGTAATGAGAGGGCTGATATTAATGCTATGCATGCCAGTTATTATTGGCTAAAAGTAGAGGAAAGACTGACTGCATCACTTCTTGTTTTTATAAGAAACGTATTAATGTGTTGGAAATTCTGCATTGTTTGCATAGTCAACTTACACACAGCACTGACACACACACTTACCCCACCAGACATGCCACCAGGGGTCTTTTCACAGTTCCCAGGTCCAGAACAAATTCAAGGAAACGTACAGTATTATACAGAGCCATGAGTGCATGGTACTCCCTTCCATCTTGTATAGCGCAAGTGAATAGCAACCCTGGTTTCAAAAAACAAATAAACCAACACCTCACGGCACAACGCCTCTCCCCCATGTGAGCCTTATTCTAAAATTGATGAAATTATATTTTTTCCTCATCAATCTACACACAATACCCCATAATGACAAAGCGAAAACAGGTTTTTGGACATTTTTGCTAATTTATTACAAATAAATAAGAGAAATACCTTATTTACATAAGTATTCAGACCCTTTGCTATGAGACTCGAAATTGTGCTCAGGTGCATCCTGTTTCCATTGATCATCCTTGAGATGTTTCTACAACTTGATTGGAGTCCACCTGTGGTAAATTCAATTGATTGGACATTATTTGGAAAGGCACACACCTGTCTATATAAGGTCCCACAGTTGACAGTGCATGTCAGAGCAAAAACCAAGCCATGAGGTCGAAGGCATTGTTCGTAGAGCTCAGAGACAGGATTGTGTCGAGGCACAGATCTGGGGAAGGGTACCAAAATATGTCTGCAGCATTGAAGGTTCCAAAGAACACAGTGGCCTCCATAATTCTTAAATGGAAGAGGTTTGGAACCACCAAGACTATATCTAGAGCTGGCCGCTCTGCCAAACTGAGCAATCTGAGGAGAAGGGCCTTGGTCAGGGAAGTGGACAAGGTCAAGGACAACCATCTCTGCAGCACTCCACCAATCAGGCCTTTATGGTAGAGTGGCCAGACGGAAGCCACTCCTCAGTAAAAGGCACGACAGCCCGCTTGGAGTTTGCCAAAAGGCACCTAAAGAACTCTCAGACCATGAGAAACAAGATTCTCTGGTCTGATGAAACCAAGATTGAACTCTTTGGCCTTAATGCCAATCGTTAAGTCTGGAAGAAACCTGGCACCATCCCTACAGTGAAGCATGGTGGTGGCAGCATCCTGCTGTGGGGATGTCTTTCAGCGGCAGGGACTGGGAGACTACATTTACATTTACATTTACGTCATTTAGCAGACGCTCTTATCCAGAGCAATTTACAAATTGGTGCATTCACCTTATAGCCAGTGGGATAACCACTTTACAATATTATTATTTTTTTATTTTTTTAAATGGGGGGTGGGGTAAGGGGGGGTTAGAAGGATTACTTTATCCTATCCCAGGTATTTCTTAAAGAGGTGGGGTTTCAAGTGTCTCCGGAAGGTGGTGAGTGACTCCGCTGTCCTGGCGTCGTGAGGGAGCTTGTTCCACCATTGGGGTGCCAGAGCAGCGAACAGTTTTGACTGGGCTGCGCGTGAACTGTGCTTCCGCAGAGGTAGGGGGGCCAGCAGGCCAGAGGTGGATGAATGCAATGTCCTCGTTTGGGTGTAGGGACTGATCAGAGCCTGAAGGTACGGAGGTGCCGTTCCCCTCACAGCTCCGTAGGCAAGCACCATGGTCTTGTAGCAGATGCAAGCTTCAACTGGAAGCCAGTGGAGTGTGCGGAGGAGCGGGGTGACGTGAGAGAACTTGGAAAGGTTGAACACCAGACGGGCTGCGGCATTCTGGATGAGTTGTAGGGGTTTAATGGCACAGGCAGGGAGCCCAGCCAACAGCGAGTTGCAGTAATCCAGATGGGAGATGACAAGTCCCTGGATTAGGACCTGTGCCGCTTCCTGTGTAAGGCAGGGTCGTACTCTCCGAATGTTGTAGAGCATGAACCTACAGGATCGGGTCACCGCCTTGATGTTAGCGGAGAACGACAGGGTGTTGTCCAGGGTCACGCCAAGGCTCTTCGCACTCTGGGAGGAGGACACAACGGAGTTGTCAACCGTGATGGCGAGATCATGGAACGGGCAGTCCTTCCCCAGGAGGAAGAGCAGCTCCATCTTGCCGAGGTTCAGCTTGAGGTGGTGATCCGTCATCCACACTGATATGTCTGCCAGACATGCAGAGATGCGATTCACCACCTGGTTATCAGATGGGGGAAAGGAGAAGATTAGTTGTGTGTCGTCTGCGTAGGAATGATAGGAGAGGCCATGTGAGGATATGACAGAGCCAAGTGACTTGGTGTATAGCGAGAATAGGAGAGGGCCTAGAACTGAGCCCTGGGGGACACCAGTGGTGAGAGCACGTGGTGCGGAGACAGATTCTCGCCACGCCACTTGGTAGGAGCGACCGGTCAGGTAGGACGCAATCCAAGAGTGAGCCGCGCCGGAGATGCCCAGCTCGGAGAGGGTGGAGAGGAGGATCTGATGGTTCACAGTATCAAAGGCAGCAGACAGGTCTAGAAGGACAAGAGCAGAGGAGAGAGAGTTAGCTTTAGCAGTGCGGAGAGCCTCCGTGACACAGAGAAGAGCAGTCTCAGTTGAATGACCAGTCTTGAAACCTGACTGGTTTGGATCAAGAAGGTCATTCTGAGAGAGATAGCAAGAGAGTTGGCTAAAGACGGCACGCTCAAGAGTTTTGGAGAGAAAAGAAAGAAGGGATACTGGTCTGTAGTTGTTGACATGAGAGGGATCGAGTGTTGGTTTTTTGAGAAGGGGTGCAACTCACGCTCTCTTGAAGACGGAAGGGACATACTAGTCATGATCGAGGGAAACAGAGCAAAGTACAGAGAGATCCTTGATGAAAACCTGCTCCAGAGCGCTCAGGACCTCAGACTGGGGTGAAGGTTCACCTTCCAACAGGACAACGACCATAAGCACACAGCCAAGACAACGCAGGAGTGGCTTCGGGACAAGTCTCTGAATGTCCTTGAGTGGCCCAGCCAGAGCCCAGACTTGAACCCAATTGAACATCTCTGGAGATACCTGAAAATAGCTGTGCAGCGACACTCCCCATCCAATCTGACAGAGCTTGAGAGGATCTGCAGAGAAGAATGGTAGAAACTCCCCAAATACAGGTGTGCCAAGCTTGTAGCGTCATACCCAAGAAGACTTGAGGCTGTAATCGCTGCCAAAGGTGCTTCAACAAAGTACTGAGTAAAGGGTCTGAATACTTATGTAAATTAGCAAACATATATAAAAACCTGTTTTTGCTTTGTTATTATGGGGTATTGTGTGTGGATTGATGAGGATTTTTAAAAAAAAATCAATTTTAGAATAAGGCTGTAACGTAACAAAATGTGGAAAAAGTCAAGGAGTCTGAATACTTTCCGAAGGCACTGTATGTGGAACTGATAGATGCACACACTCCCACACTACATGTAAATTTTTTTGAATGTATGTAAATTGTAAATTATTTTGTCTGTAATGTATTTTTCGTTATGTGTCGGACCCCAGTAAGACTAGCTGTCTCCAATGGCATCGGCTAATGGGGATCCTAATCAATCAAATCAAATATTATGCAAATCATTTCCCCATCTATTCTGTATGATGATGGGCAGGACGTCAGGGCCACGTCACCAAATGAGTCTATAGGAGAAAACATTTCATATTAGATCAGGATATGTCAAATTCCATAATGAACAAATAAAGTATGATGTCAAAAGCAGAATTCTGATAGGCTTGGTTGGGTTTCAGCATCCTCTGCCAGGTCTCCTCCTCTGGAAGACGCCACTCCGTCACAGGTCATCTCTGCATTTGAAGAAACATAATGGATACATATTTTTTAAACAATCTCCAAGAGTGAAGAGATACTCAAAAAGAAACTTAAACCATTACATCAAAAGTCGTAAATGGCAGGTCTCTTTCTGACCTGAAGCTGTCAGCAACGTCAGCAGTCTGGGGATGAAGGCAGGAGAATGGGATGAGGTAGAGGAGGAGGACATCTCAAGCATTTGGGTTTGTGGGGACAGATTTTGGCTCAGTGCCTTCCTTGGCTATCTACCTGGAGAGCTTATTAAACAGGGAAAAGAGTCAAGGCAACATTACATAAGAACCAATGCAATAAGAACCAATGCAATAAGAACCAATGCAATAAGAACCAATGTAAAGAAATTCTAATGCTACATCTCAATGCAATAACAACAAATGGAATGCAATAAATGTCATTTATGAGATTACAAAACAATTATGCCTAGACCTAATTTAGCTAGCTAACTGGTTTCTAGATTCATCTTCAATATAATCAGGACCTGATTTTACTCTCTGTTGTCCTGCACAATTAATCAAATCTAAGATTATTAGCAATAGAGACAACCTAGTCCTCTTTCATTTACAAATCTAATGACATGGCTACGAGATAAACTGTAGTAAAGTATCTAGGGGGATTTTTATTTAGCTGAGCCTGTTAGTTACATTTGTTGTAGCTAGCTAATGCTGCTAACGTTAGGGAAAGGGGATACCTAGTCAGTTGCACAACTAAATGCATTCAACCAAAAAATGTATTCTGCATTTAACCGAACCCCTCTGAATCATCAGCACCCAGGGATTAACTGCTTTTCTCAAGGGCAGAACGGCAAATGTGTCCACCTTGCCGGCTCAGGGATTCGAACAAGCAACCTTTTGGTTAATATCCCGACACTTTAACCGCTACGCTACCTGCCACCTCTAATGTTAGCTAGCTAGCAGTTGTTATGAAAGTATTTGAAATAACGATTAAGGTAGCCATGCTAAACACTTAACTAATTTAAATTCTCAGAAATAAAGGTTCATTTACCCATTGTTCGCTGTTCAGTGGCACAAAAAGTGGGCATTTGATTTGCAAACTCCATCACATGTGCGCTACAGAAACACCGCTAACCAAACAACAGTGCACATTTGAATTAAAGGGTAACTACACTTAAAAATCAAAATTTCTTGAATTTTTCCCAGACCTCCCTTGATGTGCTTTAAAGGGATACTTCGGGATTTTGGCAATGAACTCGTCGATACCATTTTTATGTCTCTGCTTGCAGTTTGAAGGAAGTTGCTAACTAGCGCTAGCGCAATCGCTAACTAGCATTAGTGAAATAACTGGAAGCATGCTAGCAGATACCCATTGACTTCCAGTCATTGTGCTAATGCTAGTTAGCATTGGCTCACAAAACTACCTCTTACTTCCTTCATACTGGACACAGAAACACATTAATAAATTACATAAAAACAAATAAACAAATTAATACTAATACTAATAATAATAAGGAAATAAACTGATTTTAAAAGGCCCTACCAAGGTTCTTCACTATGCTGTCATCCTGCAGCACAGCATTCTGGGGGAAGTTGAGGTCAGGTCCAATATTGACTATGTACACAAGAGGGAAAGAGGTTGGCCATCCTAGAAATCTTTTAAAGTAATATGATATTTGCCATTTAGCAGATGCTTTTATCCAAAGCGACTTATAGTCATGCGTGCATATGTAACCGGTGTGAAATGGATAGCTAGTTAGCGGTGTGAAATGGATAGCTAGTTAGCGGTGTGAAATGGATAGCTAGTTAGCGGTGTGAAATGGATAGCTAGTTAGCGGTGTGAAATGGATAGCTAGTTAGCGGTGTGAAATGGATAGCTAGTTAGCGGTGTGAAATGGATAGCTAGTTAGCGGTGTGAAATGGGTAGCTAGTTAGCGGTGTGAAATGGATAGCTAGTTAGCGGTGTGAAATGGATAGCTAGTTAGCGGTGTGAAATGGATAGCTAGTTAGCGGTGTGAAATGGATAGCTAGTTAGCGGTGTGAAATGGATAGCTAGTTAGCGGTGTGCCCTTGTAGTGTTTCAATCGGTGATGTCACTCACTCTGAGACATTGAAGTAGTGGTTTCCCTTGCGTTGGAAGGGCCATGGCTTTTGTGGAGCGATAGGTAATGATGCTTCATGGCTGACTTTTGTTGATGTGTTCAGAGGGTCCCTGGTTCGAGCCCAGGTTGGGGCAAGGAGAGGGAGCAATGCGTTTACGCATGCATTTTTTCATATGGGTGGTCCTGGGATTCGAACCCACT